>NW_028277176.1:15159166-15473333 GCF_051122295.1 Plectrocnemia conspersa
AATAAAGTGCAGTGGAATGGTTTGAATATTGAAAAAAGCTTTTGGCATGAATAAAAATCATATAAAAATTGCTTTGCAATTATTTAACTATCCAATCGTCTCAACTGTAGCGTCCTAAGAAACAAAAATCAAAAAAAGCACGTTAAGTTCAATCTAATCTAAAAGCTCTCCTTATAATTTTATTCGATTATAACGGTATATTTCACAGCGTATTCTAATCACCATATAATCCTCTTCATTTAGTATATTTATTTAGACCAAAATTTTCGGTAAAGTACTATAGTCTTTTCCACTACGATAACATATCATGACTACTCACACACTACTAATTTGTGAATGTTTAAGCAAAAAAACATAGCATTTTCTGTATTGCAACTACAAACAGCTACAGCTTTTTTAATACTTTAGTATTTTATTGTAGTAAATATATATTGATTTTTTGTATCGAAAAGTAGATCAATATCTATTGTGTTTGATTTAATTTATTTTAAGAGTATTTGTCAATTATTTTATTAGAAAATACTACACAGAAGACTACTTATTAATCGCATCATTATCATAATTAATAATTATACAAAAAATATGTAAATAAATACACATTTTTTAAAATTATAATTGTGATATGTGTACCAGTGTGTCAGATTGTTGAATATGAATATTGACCGATTATTTAAAACATATAGTAATTAAACTAATATTATTTATAAATAAAATATAAATAAAAAATTAAATACTTTTTTTTATGGATTTTAAGAATTAATATGAATATTAAATTTATTGAAAAATCATTAAGTAGTAGTTCGAAATGTTTTTTTTATTATATGATAACTTATGTATATCATACAAAAGTTTAAATTTAACTTATATTGTTAATTATATTTTTATTAAACCAAAATAATAACGAGTGGTGTAATAAATAAGTTTACTTTAAAAGTAAAACGTACAACTTTAAAAGTATTTCCAAAATAGAAAATGGTTAATTTGTATGATTATAAAAGATGACTAATATATTAACATTTGCTTTATATGATTTATAAATTATACATGCACATAAAAACATATGTTATATACTTTTGCTTTTGTAGTTGATTTTTGTATATTATTAATAAATGTAGTTGATGTTAATATTTTAGAACTACTAATGAAACATACAGCATTTTTTATCACTAAAATATATAAATACGTAAATGCGTAAAAATTTAATTTCATGCTGATATTTAATATATGAAAATATATTTTTTCTATATTTAAAAACTTATAGCCTATTTCTAGATTTTTTTTTATATAATTATATGCATGTTAATATTGAAGCAGAAAATATTCTTAAGTAGTGCCATTTCACAAAAAATACATAATCAATAATATTAATCAAAGGCTTAATTTGACATGTACTTGTTTTGTAATAATATTTAAATAGAAACTCATTTCAGAGAACATGGAATGAGTATTTTAGAAAGGATTAACGATTGTTAACTATCTACGTAAATGTTAAGCGCAAGTTACTTACTTTTATGTACTAAATCATAATTTTATCGTTCATAAATGTCAAATATGCATCCAGAAAATTAGCATTATTTTAATATATATTTTCACAACTAGAGTGGATAGAACTTCTATATAAATTATAATTTTAGAAATTTAGAAACCTTGACCCTAACCAGTGTTGATATAATGGTAACACTTTTTTAAAATGTTAATTTGACATCTTTTTTCTCTCCATCTCTCTCTAATCGCACAATGGAGAGAGCTGACACCGTCGACGAATTATTGCAGTGACAAAACCAAATCGTGAGAATGTTTACTGTTATAATTGAAGAACGGACAAATAACTCGTTCCAATGCTCTCGCCAATTTTCAACGAGTTTTTGTAGAAATTTAGATCGATTTCCACGGGTATCAACGAGCTTACAATGTATCAACAATTGTCAATAAAAACATCACGCTTAACGGAATATAATATTTTATTATGAAATATGAACTGGAAAATAGGCCAAACAGTTTACTTTAAAATATCTATTATACAATAGATTTCTTGTTGTTTTATTAATGCAAAACAAATATTTAGATTAATTTTAGTAATATAAATATAAATAAAAATGAAAATCTTTTTTTAAGCAGAAGAAAACAGAAAGATTTTTTGCGAATTAGCATATTCAATTTTTTTTTTTGGTATATGTAGTTTACAACAAATATGTTGAATTTACATAAGTGATAAATTTTTAAATCAGTAACAGTAATTGAGCTAATAAAATAAAATTGTAAATAAATAAATATATAACTATTAGGCCTTATTCAATTGTGCAATGATTCTTACAATACAATGCAAATTTACTAAGCGATTTTATAAATTATGTGAGAAACATGTACATAAGAAATGATAGCATTAAACAGGAAGCTACTTCTAGTTAATCGATATTTTTTTGCTCTACTTTAGTGTAACAAAACATGATTTAATTAACCATAAAACCTAAGTTAAAATAATATGAATAGAATAAAGAATTAAATATTAAGTATATTATAAATTTGATTGAAATTGTTTATTTTCAAGGAGAAAATATAAAAATATTCATTTATTGAGTTTTAATTTTAATATTTTTTCTATTGTCTTTGTAATTGTAATTTACTGCAAATGTTAATATTTTTATAATATAAATGAAAATATATTTTTGCTACATTAAAAATTCAGACCCATTTGGAACTATTGATGTAAGTGATCAATTAGTCGATATCATTTTTTTATTATTATTTGTATAACAAAAAATAAATTTTAATCCTACTTGTTAGTAGACAATATTCAAATATTAAAATTTGTAACAAATTTGATTTTCGATTGTTTTTTCTCTAATATGCAAATGTATCAAATAATATAATTCACAATTAGCATCGGGTTTCAATTGTAGCGCGTTGAGATCTCCAACGAATACAATGGGAAAAATTTGGGAATTATTGCCATTTATGGTTTATAATCATACAACAAAGTATTATAACAAACAATATTTGTATCTGAGTTGCACTGATAGCAATTATAATAAAATACTTGAGGCTGCAAGTATAAAAGGACGCCATAATAAATTCAATATAAAAAAAATATTTTCGTAAAATATAAAATAATAATAAAATTTGTAAAAAATAAGTATTACATAAATGATTTAATGTTTTGCTAAATTCTTAATAATCATTATTTTTGGAACGTTTTTAACCTAGGTCTAGATCTACCTTATTTTTCTATTTAATCTACATGAGAAAACCACAAGATACGCCCCTCTTTTTCACCAATACGCTGATTTAATTAACGCATATGATTAATATGCATGATACTCACATGAAATGCAGTTTTCTCCTTTTCTGAAAATCTGCTACTATTCTCAAACAGTTCACACAAACTCAAGCGATAAATAAAACCCGTCGATACAAAACAACGATCGATATTGCAAAAAATGCGCAATCGGGAAACTTTTTAAATGGTCCGATGTTTATATTTCGCGAAATCAGATTCAAAAGTAAAAATCTGACCAGCGTTCGAGCTGTCACTGCTTCGGCATCTGGCCAGTTACTGACTCGAAGCACCAACTCGAGGAAGTCACAAAGTGAAAGAGCCCGTGCCCCACTCTGGCGCTGGCCACGATCGTTGTCCAATGCTCTTCTTCTTCTTTGCCACTCCAAGAACGTGGATAAGACGTGCGATCAATAGGATGATCCAAATTCATACCATTTCCTCATTAATTATATTACTTCTATAATTAATTTCATTACAGTATATAGCGGTGCAATAAAATTGGGTTTAACTTTAAAATGTTTTACTGTTGTCTATTAAAAAATCAGAGCCAACGATTTATTGTCATGAAATAAATTTATTTATCTAGTATATAATAATAATAATATATGAGAACTAATTTCGTTTATGAGAATAAAAAAATGTGGTTTATAATGTACATATATGTATATATGCGAGGGATAGTCAGAAAAATAATATTCAAGGCAAGTTAAAATGTAATAATTATTTACTTAATTGGCAACCCTACCGGTTTCTCCAGGGTCTGCGTGACATGATAGAGACAAAAAAGTTTCAGTAGAAGCAAGTTGTGATTCCATGTGTGTTAGTCATGAAATTCATCGCCAACTTGCTTTTATTTATGGCCATTAAATTCCGTCGTGAATTAAAAGCATTTATTTAAAAGAATATTAGACTACCGGAAACTACATGGATTGGGCGGCAAAAAACACGTATATAGCGTTAGTCAAGATATCAAATACACTTTAAAACTGTAAAAAATTATATTAATCAGACTAAACAATTGCTGACGTACGTGGCGATCGGAGCTTTGTATGAAATAGGTAAGTACATCCCCAAATTGACAGCAAACAAAGACCGTTTAGTACATTACCAATTATATCGTTTTAGTAAGTGTTAACAAGCCGGTGGAATGCGCTATTTGGGATTGCCAAAGCTGTTCAAACTACAACGGTTACGCAAAAGCGTTCTATGCAGCATTTTTGCTGCTTACAAATCAAATTCTATCCCCAAATTTTCACAATTGGTTTAAGCGTCGAGAGTAAGCAGAGCAAAAGAACCTCACATAACTCGTTTGCACGAGAAAATTCCAATAAATCCTGGATATATTGGTGTATTATATTTATGAAAATAAATCTACAAGGTGTTGTCATCTAATTTCTTATCAATAATAATTTTTATATGGAATAAGATTTGGGGTTCAGTGGTACCCCTGTTCGGAAAGCCTATATATGTTATACGCCTATTAAAAGTTAATGCACATATACAAATAATTGTTGGAATTAGGCAACTTTAGAAGATCACTTATTTTACATACCACCATTTTCAGCGAATAATAAAATAGCTAAATATTTGCTCTAATACAAATTATATTTATTTCATAATACAGATATTGCTGGAATGAACGAATTTATGTTTCAGTAATTTGAAAACCAAAATGATGGCATCTTAGTTCGTAAGCTCTAAGACACATTTCATTTTTACCCATTTCAAAATTGTTCCGGAACTTTTAATCTACACAGACAAAGCATAAAAATTAATGCACATAAACCAATGCACTATTTAATTTGTATTAATGACTATTTGGATTTTTATGCGATCTAAATGACGAGGCAGAGTCGAATAAAGCTTTCGCTGCAATGAAATTTTAATATACTCCTAATTATTTGATTGAGAAATGTAAAATCATTTTAAAATACCGGGATACTTTTAAATGCCTCATCCGCTATTTCTTAAGTACATGTGTATATGATTAGTCAATAACAAATACCTTCAGAGAGCTATACAATTTTATGCTTTCATTTAAATGAGAAAGTCAGAGAATGCTTTTCTTCACATTTATTTAAGTAGTAGATTTTCTAACATACTTTTTCCAAAGAAAACCTCTAAAAGTTAATGTATATTGTACATATGTAGTATATAGACATTTAACAGTAAATCTACCGCTGTAATATAAAAGGCGTTAACCCAAAACTTTACCGCGTGTAACGATATTTCAGATATGGAAATTGAAGACAACTGTTTTTATTCATCGTAAATTATTAATAATATAATTTCAATCAACAAATATCTACTGTGGCTCGAACCGGTATTTTTTATGGATAACTTTAAATGGTAAATACGTAATTTCTTGTGTATAATATCGACACGTTGTTACATTACATGAACGAGATTTATAGAATATCTTTTACATTGGTGTTTTTATATGAATTAGATCAATACAAATATCGAGTGGCTTTTATTCAATAATTTTTTAATGTGTTAAGAACAAGAAGACTATATATATGTATGTATATTATAAAAATATTTCATGCAAGTAAGTTAGATGTGACATTTAATATACTTAGTAGAAACAGAAAAAATACTTTACAACATAATGTTATATAATATAGTGTAAGATAAAAACTATGTGATTTTTTTAGCTAAAGGTAATTTTTCACTATGACACGAGTTTATGAGCGTGAAAATTATCATTATATCCGCGAACGATACATGTACGTTCTCTAATGGAAGATCGTAATCAAATTGTATTTGAAAAAGTAAAGCTGGTATAAAAACCATATACATTCAACGGTGTAATATGCTTTGACCTACAAAAAAATCATACCAAGTACAGTTCGGAAAAGTGGTGATTTTACCGACTATGGCAATTTCGCCTCTTTGACCGTAACGTTACCCGATATTACCGAAGAAATTTCTCTCAATTTTACCTGATTGCACAATCGATTTTTTTTGTTATTTAATATATGATATGCATACTTATTTACATTTTCATCGTGTGAGCGCAATTTTTAGAAACCATATCGCTCCGATTGCGGAATCATCGGAATATGGGAAATAAACTAAATACTTACGTGCATAGGGAATTAGGCAATTTTTAAGTGAACATAATAATCTTTATGACTTAGAAAAGCGGAAATACAAAAGATGTGAATTTACTTCCGGACTTAAAAGGTAATTAATACGCGCGCGAAAGTTTTTCATGTGACTATTTGATTTAGCATATATGATGCGATTTAAATAATACTCTGAATTATGTAATCTTAGGTAATGTAATTTTCCTTGTAACTCTTTGTAATAGCTAATATATTTTGATGTATGAGATTTATTGTAAGAATTAATAACGCGTAGAGAAAGATCTAAACTACCTATAACATTTTGGGCCTCAACCGAATTTAATTTTTGACCAAAATAGAAACCAATTAGATTCACATGAGAACAATTCTGGGGGTGATTTTTTCAAACATAAACTATTTTTAATATATATATTTGTATATTAAATATGTATATTTAAAACAAATGGCTATAAAGAAAATATGTTTTACATAGCAGTTTTAAGTCTTCTACTGTGTTCTGAAAATAAAAGTGATTTCTACATTTTCCTCGAGCTTGTTTATTGGATATCTGCATAGATTTGTGGATACCAAGATGACAAAATGTATTCTGATATGATTTTACTAAAATGACATATTTTAAAAAATATTTTCGGAATAAATGTAGACTGTTTTTTTTCTATATTTTCTTTTAGAAATAACCACAAGAAACTGAATGTATCATTTATTTATTTTGCAGCATTAAATCTAGTTGTAAAATTATCGATAGTACAATATATAAAATCATTAAAATGATATAATTCAGCTGGTGCTATTTTTGATTTTTCGTTATTTTATATTGAAAATTCAGTTCGAATACCTATATGTACTGCTACTAATTTACATTAGTTGAATATTTCCTCCCATGTTTAATATTTTTTAAACGTTCAAAAAGCAATAAAGCCAACAATAATTTGCAAACAAATTTTAACACAAACGGAACCGCGTCAAAAATTACAATCTGTCCCATCATATGGCAAAGTTTTGTCCTTGGCCGGCCATCCCATTAAAGATGACACCGCAGATGGTGTGAAGCCAACCTTTTGACTTTATGACTTTGAAGTAATGCACAATTGGGACTGTATTTTGTTATATATGATTTTTTAAAGATAATATAACATTTGTATTATAGTTAACTTTTCATTTATACTCAGTTTCTTTTAACATAATCACTTTGAGGTCTATACATTTTGTCATTATTCATAAGTGAAAAAGAAATGACAACAACGATATACGTTCGATGTATTTATCATTACTCCTTACCATATTTTAAACAAATTCAGAGAAATATTATGTTGAAATAGTGAAAGTTATAAGATATAAAAATCAATAATTTATCAATAATATACTATAATAAACTACATTTTTACATAGTAACATTTGTACATAAGCGTTTTGTAGCTTTTCCTGAATTTTCCGAAAATCTTGCATTGTTTATTGCCATTAAAATACATTCATTACATTGGCATCTCTAACTATGAATTAAAAATGACAATTGCGAAACGCAGCGAGTAGCTCACCTTAGAATTAAATATTTTTACTAATTTCTTTTGTGTATATATCAGAGCTGTGGAGTCGTTTCAAAGTTTATCGACTTCGATTTTTATTTTATTTTATAATTTGCTACGTCTACCTAATTAATTTATATTGACTTATTAATAATGATATAGGTAAAAATAAAAATAAAGTGAGTATATTCGTACAGAAACAAATCAATTCAATAATCTTCATACAAAAATAATTATATTATAAAAATATATGAACATTGAATAAAATAATTATATAAAACTATTAAAATAATTAGATAAATTACAAAATAAAAAATAATAGAAAACACTTTCAAATAATAAGAAAAAACTTACTTCATTTGTTTTGGCAGGTTAACTAAATCTTATTTCGTTATTTCCCGTTATGTCAAAATGGAATTAGATCTAAAAAATAATTGTTTCTATTAATCTGTGGGGTCTGTGTATATTTATATGTATATATATAAAATTTGTTATGGCCAAGATTTGGTGCACTTGGTAACACTGGTGTGACGGTTTTTTTCTCTCACCTGGCAATCTTCGGGATTCGGACCCGCGCCCGCCCCGTACTTTGTAAACCATGTAAACAACTTCATATTGCAATAAAACATTACTGCAGCGGCTCAATCTGCCACCCGTCACCATCCGGAGTCGGAGTTTGTCGATTTTTTACGACTCCGACTGCCTACGACTAATAAAATGCATCACACATATAGTATAACTGTTGTTGAGTCATTAAAAAATCTAAAAATATATAAAAAATGTAAATAATTTATATATTATCGTATTGATCAGTAATTGTCCGTATTTTGATTATATTATAGCTTGTAAATTAAGAAATATATTTTCTTACGCTAGTGACATCTCTCAGCAACTGTTCGAAGCTTTAACTAAAAAAATAGTTTTAAAAATATTTGCTCTAAAAAGATGTTTTAAATTTTTATTTATAATATAAATAATTAGTTTTTTTAAGCAATGTAATATATTCATTAATGTCATAGAAACCCAACACACTATATAAAAAATATATATAATGTAAGAAACAAATGTATGTATAAGATAAAATCAAAATATATATAGAAAATTAACAACATTTCAACAATAACACATAATAAATTACATTCATATACATAATTTAAAATATTTTCTTAAATACCACAGAAAACCTCATAGTACACTAAAAATAATAAAATCTGATTTGAGAGCTTTCATAAACACTTGACTTATTAGAAGCAATCATTTTTATACATCTATTTTAATTTAAATCACAAATAAAAAAAAATTTAGATTTAGTATTATTCAAGATTAGATTTAGTCAACCTGGCAAAATAAAACCAACGAAAAAGCTTTTTCCTATGAGAGTATAATTATTAAATTTGTTGTTTTAATTTATTTTGATAATTTTAGAGTTTCGTTTTATTTGATATAAATATTTTACTTTATTTAACGTTTATTATGTATATTTCTATATTTTTAATTTACGTTTTTCAAATATATCATTATAATAAGTCATTAATGATGAATTAGGTAGACGTGGCCAAGTTTGCTTAATACTTTTTTAAATACTTTTATTTTTTGTATTTTAAAAATTGTTGACATTATTTTTATTGCTATCGATTATATGCTGGCAATAAAATAATCTTATTAAAATTCAGAGTCGGAGTCATTACAATTTTAAACGACTCTACAGTCCTACAAAAAAATATTAAAGCTTTCTTTATTTTTTTATTGGTGTTCAATAACATCATCCGATTATATTTTAAAAGTACTTATGTCGATGTCAAATAATGAAAAACAATTATTTAAAACCAAAGCTAGAGTTGATTGACAATTTTTTCATTATTTGCAAAAATATCTCCTCATATTCAAAATGGTTGCAAAAAGTAAGGAAGGTTAATAGTGGCAAATTATTAACCTCCTTTTGTGATATTAAGACAATACTTTTTATCAATGTTTTTTAAATAAGCTTTCTTTTTTAAGCAGCAAAAACGTGACTTTTTCCTTTTCTTGTAATATATGACTAAATATATTCAGTCGTGATTATGAAATATAATTTTACGGCTCGGTTTTCTGAGGTCTCTGGTAGCAGAACGTGGTCGTGATCGCTCGTTTGTGTCTTTAGTAGACCGTTGTGCAGATGTCTCGTAGTCCGCTTTGTAGTCTGTCTGTCTTTAAAAATCTGTCTCATAGTATCTCGATAACCATTATGCACCAAACGAAATATTTTTTCTCTGCATTTAAATAAATAAACGAGTGAAATATTGAAATATGGAGAAACGACTACCAATGCTTACATACTGACAACGGTTATAAATGACTGAAGTAGCTCAAGAAAAAGTTGACAAAATTACTTAATTTCTGAAAAAGAAGTTCGTGATAAATATTGTCAAACGCTTTTTTAAATTTAACATTTATAAATAATTTTGTGGTGGTTTGCAAAATTTGTAACGATTAAATTACATAAAAAAAAAACATACAGAAGATAAACTACTTTTGTTTCTACGCACCATTAGTTTCGATATTGATTGTGATAAATTAGCAAAAACAAATATTTTATTATTTTTTTAATAATTTTATTTTCTTATTGAAAAATAAAAAAAACAGTAATCGACATATTAAAAAATAATTAAAATTATTATTTCGTCTTAATTTGAACTATTTTGGCAATTCGTGTGAAATATGTTAATTATAAAGTATTAAATTGTAATAAAAAAACATTTATTATTTTATTTTTAGGCGTTGCGCAAAAGCGTTTCCCTGTCGGGTTTTGCGTCTTACGTATGGCAACACTGATATGTCTCAGTCTGTGTCTCGCCGGCAGTGGGTCGGTGTGTCGCGCAGTGTATGGCCGTTATGTCGGCGGGCGCGCTAATCGCGACGCTTCGCCCCGCCTTTGTCACCTTCGACACCTGACGCTCGAGGGTATTATCCCCTCGCGCTTGCCGTTCGCCCCGCAAACTTCAACCCGCACGTCTCAAATAGGTAGGCTCGGCGATAAACGTAATTCGCGCGCCCCTTTCAAACACTAAACCTATATAATTTAGGTACATAAAATAAGTGCGACAAGTTACATAATAAAACAAAATAATACGAGTATTATAATGTGACGTTAATGTATGTGCGGATACGCGCGCGCACTCACACATCGTCGTTTTATACGTATGTATATAAATATATCTGGTAACCGCGAACTTTCTATTATTACTCTCCCGTTGTTCCTTAGCTGTTCCTGCGGCACTTATATAGCACGATGTTTTTTTTCGCGATGGCAACACTGCGCCGTGCGCCCTTTCAAAAAAGCCTTCGCATATGACATCAGCGCAAGTGATTCATCCGCAGTTCGTTGTCTCGTGTGAACCATCAAACTATGTTTTGATTCGGCGAGTATTTTTACGCGCTGACTAAAAAAGCTCGTGGAAAATCACGATGGCGGACATATTTGAACTGCTTTAAAATGGACCAAGCTAAGGATATAACAAAAAAACGTTTATTTTAAACCGTCTCGAACAAAAAAAGAAAAACATTTTTTATTACAAACTTTTCAAAATTTGAATAAGATAAAAATATGCAAATGATTAACTACTAATTTCAACACATTTAGCGAACGATATAAAACAATTTTTGAGTGTGTTTATATTTGAATTTGCTCAAAAAATATAAATCTTAAAAAAGTGTCGGTTAAATGTTTATTTCATTATATTTAATAAAAAATAATTGAACGTGGACTAATCATCGACACATGGTTTATGCTCTTCAGGCTAAACAGAAATAATTTATTTATAGAGTGGATATTTTTTGTGGGCACTTTCCTGTTATCTAGGGTCATTATTTATAGAGTGGATATTTTTTGTGGGCACTTTCCTGTTATCTAGGGTCAAATTTATTCTAAAAAATAGGTATTTATTTATTTATACATTTTATTTATTTATATACAATTAAAAATGTATTTTTTTAAAGCAGATTCGTTACAGAAAGTTATTCATGGGGTACTTACTGTTCTGACAAACGCTCACTCGCTGCCGCTCGTTCGAACCTAACATGTTTAAATTTTAAAACGTATTTTTGTAGCAAAGCGTGATTTTGTTACATAAATACGTTTTGAAAATTAGCGTTGGTCAGAACAGTGATGTATATAATTAAATAAATTGTATGTATAAGCCAATGAATAAACATAAATACCTTTTTGGGTAATATTTTCTTATCAGTGTGATCCAATTTGAGTTTCCTATGTTGGCAACACTGTAAATCAGATAGCTGTCAATAATTACGTGTGTTCAAAGTGTCAAATATAAGTTTGCAACAACACATTTACGAAATGTATCGCTTAAACACCGCAAGGAAAATTATGATTCAGATTATCACATATTAGGTATTTCTGGATTTTATTAATCATGTGGATGAATATCGTGATGAATAATTAAATAAAACCGAGCTAGGTTGTGCGTGGTGTTATATGAGCCGTTTTTTTAAAGTGGTATATGTATATTTTTGAATAAAATTAGTTAATGCTAGTTTTAGCTATATAATAATATCATATTTTTTTTATTTATATTCACACAGTCAATGAGGCACAATATCTTCATAAATTAATCAAAAGAAGTTGAACTGTAAAATGTTATCGCAGTAATGTTTTTGTTGAAAGTGGTATAGTCCATTCGTAATAATCATAATTGATGAGTTAATTACTTTTCTCTGCTAAGTGTTAAGGAGAAATAATATTGAAATATGGAGAAGCTTGTTGTTATTAGTTATCTTAACGAAGTTATTTACTTTTCATACTTGTTTAGTTAATAACTGCAATTATTTCTTATTGAACGCGATTATTTGTGTAAATGTCTTCACTTTAATCATCATTTTTTACATTAAAAAATATGTTTCAGAAAAGCCAACTAAATTAAAATATAAATTTAAAATTGCTGTTGTTTATATTTTTCATAATTTTTTATTTTTGAATGTGGTATAAGTCTATTTGTAGCTAAAAAATCGTTTATTTTATTTAACATTTTTAATAATTATTATTGCATAATAAAATCTAATAAGATATAGGTTTAAAACCATTACCAGAATTGATTTACGCTTGTTAATATTTTAGGTTGATTCAAACGCAAACCCCAACATATCAATATGTGGACTTATACCACTTTCAAAATCAACGGCTCATGTGTTGGGTGTAGGCTGTAATTGATTGTAAGTTTATAACTAATACAATTTCACTTATTCGCCTACTTTGCTTTCAGTCTGGTGTCTCGCTACTTACCTAGTAGTTGTTGATTGTATTTACCCTGTTGTGAAGCATTAAGCTAACGACTGTCATTTTGCAAGAGAACGTTTAAAGTAATTAATTGTGACTAATTTCTCGTTGATCAACAACATGGATTTTTGCTCTTAATGTTTCAATTTCATTATCCTTTTGGCATTCATGTGATTTACTCAAACATATGAAATATAATGTATACAGATTTTGAAAAAGCTTTTGATAAAGTGATCCATTATGCTGACCTTTTGTTGTTCTTCCGTAACTATTTTTATGAATCGATTAGCAATACTTAATACCACATATTTTCTGTTCTTAATAGCTATTTATTTAAATTAAATTAAGACCACCGTGACCTAACAGGTTCCTCCAATGCGTCACGATGGTCGAAAAACAATACATAGTATTATTTCAATACACAACAAAAAATATGATAAAAATTATACATACAAAGAAACAATTATTATTATGATTATGAAGTAAATAATTATTATTATGAAGTTGAAGTCATCGATGTGTATTTAGCATAGGAAAGGCGAAAGTAGTAAAATGATAGTGTTAACTATATACGCAGAAGAAACAAAAGGATGATGTAAATTTGATCTTTAATGAGCGGACTAATTAAATAATGACACAGAACTGTCAAAACGTCTAAATCTGTAAAATCGTGAGAGAATTATATTGTAAGGAAGAAATATTTTTTTGTCTTGTTTATTCACTAACAGTTGAATACATCGTTCAAATATTTTTTTCTATAGCTTATTTCATATTCGTCTTGTGATTAAAATTAAAAATATGTGCATATGTGTTGGGACAATGCGCTCTTTACGAATTTATCTGAAATTAGTTGAATTGAATGTGCATGTCAAATTTTCAAGCCATTTATTAAATATAATCAATTACGTAAAATCGTATAAATAAATAATTGTGGGTATTCATACGTCTAGCAGCTTTATCACAATGATATTTATATTTTATTTCCAGAAGTATGACGACAATTTTGGAACAAAGCCGATTCGCACGATTTAAAAATTGCATTCGATCCAAAATGCTTTCAACACAAAACGATTATATGCAATAAGTTAGACAACTTATTGTCATTAATTCAATTTAACTTTATTGATTGTATAGTTTTAATCGACTAAATTATCTCTGGCAAACAGAATTTATTGAAGCTAATGAAGCTAATATCGATCAAAAAGTGTTACTTCTTTCATTAAATAGCTATAAACACATACCCTTTTTTTGTTTTAAGACATGGAGAAAACATTTTTTGCATTGTGTAAACCAATTTTTGGACGCTAAGTCCACTTGCTTTGTGCCATTGCCAAGATATCGGATGCTTTTGCGTAGATTGTTTAGACATTGAACGCTGACATTTATAATTCGTCCGTGGGATTTGCGATTGAATTATTTTTTTCGGGCCCGTTTCCTTTAGTTGCTTGTTGCTATTCAAATTGATACGTTGAACTATCATATCAAATGGCTGCATGTCAAATTAGGACTAATAGTTACTATATGTAGGCCTGCCGTGAGGGGGGAAGGGACGGGACAAATTACTGGGGCCAGTTCTTCTTGAGGGACCAGACTGAAAAAATCATATCAGGAATATATTTATAAAAAAAACCTAAAAACTGACATAAAATAATAAATCCGAACTCAACTAGTTGTTTGCGATGTATGTATTATATATCAGGTATAAGTTTCTTTTGCCTTTTTTATATATACTAAAAAATAAAAGGAGTGGAACATTGCCTTCAAAATTATATGATTTCAACTTTTCCATATGTAGTGATATACATTTACATAAGTATCTTTATTTATTCACATGGGGTCCAGAATCATTATTTTCCCAGAGCCCGGGCTCGCTTTCGGCGGCCCTGACTTGATAGAAACTATTGTCATATCAATATCATACGTTTGCGGTATTATTTGCGGTAAGGCATTGAAGGATTCTGTGCTTTGATATATGATTCGCTTAAATTGGATCGCATCGTATATGAAACATTTAATGTAGGTGTTAAGGAGTTGCATTTTAGCTGCTAGTTATCAGGTATCCTAAAAGAGAATCGCGATCGCGTCCGTTATTCTTATCGTGGCGACCAAAATGACATCGCTCGCAGACTGTTGATTCGCGCCATCTGAGGAACTACTAATCGCGTTTCTAAGTACAAAAATGTCTTTAGCGATAGAGGTGAGAAGCTGGTCTGATTCACATTTGACGGTGCACGTATTTTTTAGTCTATGTGATCGTTTTTATATATACATATGTATTATCTTTTATACCCAGCTTCGCCGACTTTTTGTTTCCAGTTATATCACACCATATCTTATATCGAGCGACTGTCTTTATAACAAAAAGACATTGCTACGAATCGATAGAATTCTGGATGTTAAAACATTATTGCCATTTAAAGTGCTCAATACATTCACAACGCAATCTTGACTAGCAAACTTGGTATTTCATTTATACTGGTGAATTAGCATTTAAGTACTTAACTAGTAACTTTGAGAATTCAAGAATTCGGATGGATAATTTGTAGCTTCGTTTTCGTCTATTGAATAAAATAAAATTGCTGCAACTGGTATCATTTCTTGAATCAAGAAAATTAATTCATAGATTGGTGTAATTGTAGGCAAAAAAATTACACGTGATAGCCAATTTTATAGATGTGTGATACAATACCAAATTTTAACTGCTTGTATAAAAAATAACATAAACCATATTTGAGCTCAGAATTTCATTTTGGCAAAATGTCTTTCACGTTTAAAGCCGATTAATTCTTAGACTCTGTGCATCATAATATCATATAGTAAATAGTAAGTTTGATTATCTTCAATACATAGCCTTATTATTCTGAATCTTATCAATAAAAAGTGATGATTATTTATAACTATATATAATATAGATATCGTAAAAATACTTGATTCAAATTACATGACATAATCGTTAAGTGACGAATATCGCTGACTTAAAAAATAAAGATTATACTTATCTTTCTTGCATAATTATAATATTTGTGGTGTTAATTTGGCATTCAACACCACGATTCTCGTTCGCGTTCACTTTTGAATGGTTCCAATTTAGTAATCGTTTAATGTCTCTATGCACTAAAAAGTTTGTCCGTGTGCAGATTTCCTAGGCGGTAAATACAAGTAAATGGAAATTCGCCAAAATCACAGCTTTTACGATCCGAGATTACTTATTTTTCGATGTTGAACTTTTCCTTCGAGACCGGAACATACTAATTACGATTGCTCTAAAAATATACATTTTTTCTGTACATATCAAACATATATATATTTACATACATATAATATTTAATATGCAGTAATTAATCATATATGTAATTAAATTTATTAACTTACAAAAAAAAACATTTCCGCCTTAAGGATTTTAATTAGGGTTAAGATGCGAACTTAATTTCCCAATAATAACACTTTTCACGTAATATTAACATAAAATATATTTATTGTGTAAAATACATTCCGTGCTCTCATTAACAGTGATGAGACTTTATTGCACATTTCCCGTTATACTTATGTATCTAAATATGCATTTCTGTGTACTTATGTACTTGTATTCTATGCTTTCCCCACGTAATCTACATATCTTATCTTATGCGTTCAATTATCGTTAACTATTACATTCATTTACATCATAATATATGTAGTGCTATTAGCCTTTATGCACAACCATAACACCGCAGTGTGGATACTTAGTTATATACTACATTTTAGATTGCAATCACCTCACCTTGGTTTTTATTGATAGCGAACATTGAAACGATTTCTGTTCAATCATGTCAAATTCGTTTCAATATTCAGGTCAAGAAGCGGATATTGGCACGAAGACAATGTAAAGATCTTCTTAAAAATGAAATATATATATTTTTTTAAATAATTTGTGTTATCAATATTGCTTTAATAAAGGTGCTTATGAATTGCGTTGATTAAACGTGTACATATATTGCTTATAATAATGAAAAAACTTGACTTTGAGGTTGTTCTTCAAGTATTTTACACTTAATTTTGCTTTTAACAACCCTTTAGTAGAATTCGATTCGAATTCTACTGTATTCTGCATTGAATTTGCATTAAATCCTTTATACATATACATATTTTTATTATTAAAATTTATAATAATAAATAATACATGTACAGCAAGGTATAACAACGCATATTATTAAGATGCAGAAACTGGTTATAAAAATCTGAATCCAACGTGTTTATAAGTTAGGCTCAAAACGTCAGTTTTGTCACCTGTTACCATTAAACATGGCAAGTGAATCTGTCATCAACATACCCCCCACTATGAAAATGTCATGTCACAATTATTAATATTGAACAATAATTTGAATTACGTTCACGTACAGTTTTTATAGTTGTGTTAGTGTATACGTAAAGTCATTATTCTGTGTCTGCGTCTGAAGGTTCCAGTCGTGTCCGTAGTGGGTTGGAAATATAATAGATGGAAGAATTTGCTCTAGTGAATAGGGTAGATAAGGTATCAATTCAAAGTCGCACCGACGACTACTGCTGTGTGTGCTAAAGCGTTATTATGATTGATCCTATTTATCTCTTTACAAAGTTGATGTATTACATAATAGTAGTATTGATATGTTGTTTTGACTTTTATTTTCCAATTAAATGCTTTTTGTACATACTCTTGTAAGATTTTCGTGTTGAAAGAAATTATAGCAAAATTCTTGTCTGGTCTTTTCACTCTTTAAAATGCAATCGGAGATTATAATAAGTTGATAGATGCGCAGAAGATCTTTACTTACTCTACAATCTATGGATATATCAAACTAAAAATCTGATTTTTCCTTTGCAGTTCAAAGAAATTTTCACCTCGGTCATTGTAGCGCGTCAAAGCGTCTCGATAATTCGACCCGCAGGTGTTTGTTCGTTCGAGATGAGTGGGCCGGACTCGGGAACCTTGGACACCCACGTACCGGATTATATCCGAGGAGCGACTCATTGACTAGGACTCCCCCACCGTTCGTTCGTTGCCTTTCCATCTCTGCATTACAGCGCCGGGTATTATTAGGAATTTGGTCACATACCGAGTATTTGCACGGCGCTAACGCCGGATCGCGGAAGTTCCGCGGAAAACTTGCGTTTTTCCTCAAGAAAAATAAAGCGAAGAATGAAACTGATTCACACACAACATCAATGAATCTTTCAAGTCTATCATACGTTCTGTTGTATAGGTTTTCCTCAACTCCAACCAATCACTGGAATCGTAGTCTTCAGTCGTTTTTCTGACTTTCACGAAGCTTCCATATCCAACGAAGACTAATTAAAATAAGCAACCCTTACTTTCATGGGATTTTCCACTTCGGCTCATTAGTTGTATTTTAAGCCATATATCAACAAGGCAAAGTATGTCTCAATCTCCACGAGTGGTTAAATGGACCATTTAGCAACTCACCACTTCAAATTGAAACGGATTAGGATTTTCTTAATTTTCCTAATCTCATGGATGAGTAATTAAAAAAAATCGAGCTAGGTCATTCTAAGCTATAATAATAGTTTATTATAAATAAAATATATTTCACAGATTTACAAACTGACTATTTACTTAGTAGTTGTTGATTGTGTTTACCCACAACTTTATATAATCTTAATTTGTCTATGCTTTGGCTTGGAATTTATTATTCGCTTTGTATATGTGTAGGGACCTATTTATATATTTATTTATTAATTTATTATGCCTAAAACTAAAGGCTGATTTACACGATGCTAGTCGGTTGTATTCAACTGACAGTTGTGAACTGTAAAAAAACATGTTCAACAGACAAAATGTTCCAAATAAATAAAGTTTCACTGATATTGCCCAGTGAAATTATATATCAATTGTTTTACACATTTTAATTAGTCTAGTTAATGAAAATGTATTTACGATAGCAAAAATGTAACGTCAATGAAAAATACACATCCACTGACATAGTTGCGAAACGTCCATTTTCTGTTCAAACCCAAACCTAACTTGACCTAATGAAAGTTCTAAAAGTAATTATAGTTTGGTTAATTCGTTTATTAGATTTGGGTTTTAACAGAAACTTACATTTTTGATTAGTAATATCACTAGTGCCTATCAGTTAAATTATATTTTCGCAAATAGAAATAGCACATACCAGTGAAAATTATTATGTTATTATTAAACAGTTATTGAAATTATATTTATACTATTGAAAATATAAATTCACTGAAAAATACGCATTCACTAAAAAACGAAGCGTTCATAATATTATTTTTATACTAGTGAAAATATATCTTTACTGAAAAATACGCAGTCACTGTAACATATACATTCTATGTTACGCACTCAAAACACAAAACTTGAAGACCATCACCACATTTTTGAACTTGGCGTTCATAATAACCCGCTATGCGCTCGTAATTTTGCGCTTCTGCTTACATGCATCGTTTGTTTTCACCTCAAGTCTGTCAAATATCGATTTTCTCATCGCAATATATAATTTAATTGCATATAAAATAAACGATCTAATGCACACATGCAGTCCAATGGTCGTATAGAAAAGGTTGCTCAACTTCCTTAAGTTTATGCAGTTCTGGCTATCGACCTCCTTTCGTTTATGTGACCTAAGCAATTGAAAAACACCTCTTAGAATACCGTCTTCGCCTTAGTTCAGAGAATATTATTTATTAATAGTATTGAAAATTTGCAAAATACTAAAAATTTGTCCTTTTTTTAGTATGATATAATAATTCCGTCAGACGTGTTCTTAAGAAATTAACAAAAACTTGTAATGGTAAAGATTCTTAAACTTTGTAAAATTACATTCATATCTATATATTGAAAATATTTTCGGAAAAAATACAATTATTGATTTTTTTTTAAATATAAATATCATTGAAATTTTTTTTATATAGATCAATATTTATAAATTCTTATGCATTGTATATCATAAATAATAATGTAGCACAAAGATAAGTTTGTTTACTAAATAATCACCTTCGTCGTTATCAATAATTGTGTATAGTAATGCGTATTTCACATTTAGTCATTGATTTCATAACAATTACTAAATAAGTATAATAAAACACAATACATTTGTGTATATTATATTGCGTTATTTCATTGCAGTGTGTGCGTTTTCTTAGGAATCCCACGTCCAGCGACTTAGCAATGTATATTGCTATATTTTCGTAAATTTATACAATAACTCATATGTCGTGTATGTAGATGTTTACATTCCACAATTAACAGTTCGCGGATGCCCGAGTGGAACGTGACGTTTTGTGTACGTTTATTTACGTCCTCGTTATATAACCTACATATAATATGCTGTAAGATTATTAAAAGAATTTGTAACGTCACGATTTCTTAGATTTTTCAAGACAAATCATCTCGTTTTAATTTTACGCGAAATATAATATGTACATAAAAAAATTGGTGACATGTTAAGATTTACTGTATCTTAAGAATAACTTATGATAAAATGACATTTGAATCAGATAAGTCAAACCTTTCAAAGAACAAATCGGATTTGTTCGGCGGATACAGAATTAGATTGCATCTAAAAGCGAATCTTGAACCGTTGAACTTTAGGTTCTGGTCAGTGATTTCGGCAAGGAAGTATCATCAAGATGCTTTTAGCTGACCGCGCCCTTTGGGAGTTATCTTGCTGCGTGAGAAAACTTTTAAACCGGTATTATACCGTCGCATTGTATTGTCATTTTACACGTGCGAATTTCACGCTGTGTACAACATAACAGGATGCGTTTTATGTACCATTCATATGATAATATCAAGTCGTTTTAAAAACAATCGTTTGAAACATTGAAATCTGATAAAGCAAAGCATTCAAATCGATTTGTTCAGTGTAATTTGTGCATTAAATGGATATTATGATACGTGCTGTCGTGAAACGCGAAACGCTTGCGATTTAACTTGAATATTTGGCTGGACGATCAAAGTGGAAGTGACTGCTTTTCCCTGGACTTCGAAAGAGTCGTATATCTTGATTTGTCGTAAGCTCCGATTCAGGGCTAAAATCTCACGTATTCCAGGCTAAAGGCCAAGCGAAGGCTTCATATTAAAATTAAATTGAAAGTGATTCTTGTATCGCAGCGTTTCGGTTTATATATGATATACCAAATTGCAGGAGCTTATATTTATTAAATTGCGACTCATTGATTATTCATGAGTCGCAATTTGAGGTGGAACTGGAATTATCGTTTTAATTTTATAAAAATCTTATTCGAATATTCTAGCTGTTTAATAAGTGCGTTTGTTCTGGATTGCATAAATCCAACAACAATGGAATTGTAAGTACATCTGCTCGGAGAACAGTTTTTGGCAGTTATGCTAAAAAACCGGCTGGTTATTTGTTATTTTTAGTTCACAATATTTAGCGCTTATTATGCAGGAAAGAAGATAGACCGCTGTTCCATAATTCAATATTCCTTTTAGTCGAGTCGTTAAAACGTCTTCTCAAATAAAATGTGTTAATGATTTTTTTAATGGCATTTACACAAGTTGATTGCATTGCGATTATTGCTTCAGTTATATTATTAAGTTTATGTTAGTAAGCTCTTAATCCGTTATATCGACAATATATTATTTTTTAGTATAATGATATCTGAATTATTAATACTATTATTCTGAAAGTCTTAATGTCGAGCAAATCTATTTCATTTTATTAATTGTTAATCTTACGTAAAATGGCATTCTGGTTTCTCATGTTTTCCATTTCTCGAGAAATGAAAATTCTCATTTTCACTTTTTTGATTTTCTCGAGAATTCTCGTGACTATGTGTGAGTATAATATTACAGATATCTTTATATTATCGATGAACAGAGAACTGGATGATCGTTGAAGAGAACAAAGATTTGTTATTATGAACGCAAATAATCGAAGGACCATAACTGATCGATCTACTTTGATTGATTACAGAGCGTCGAGCTACGAAGGAATTTCGGACTCCCATATTTATACCCGAATCGTGGAGAAAATTGGTAATAGCAGCTCCTCTTTGGATTATTGAAATATGAGACTTAAGTTCGTCCACTCTGTGGAAAGCCCCCATATATTTTAACAATCTGCGATTCCCACGCGGAGCGGTTTCTTCTTATCTAATAATTAATGTAAATTATAGATTACCAAAGCACAGATTAGGCCGAATAGAGTAGTTGAGAAAATTGTTAACAATTTTTTGCAAATATTTCCGACCTCTATGCAGCGGTTATAAAACATTTATAAATATTCGTAAAAAAAAAAATTTTAACAAAAAACCTATGAAAATTTTTGAGACATATTTCTCGAGAAATAAGAATTATCGATTTGGCATTTTTATCGACAAATTATCGAAAAAAAAGTAAGTAGTGAGACATCAGATTGAAATCAGTCTGTTAATGAATGATTTATATTTGATTAAACTATTATTTATAACAGTCTACAATGACCTGCCTCATTTTTAAAAATTATTTATCACGATATTTATTCGTGAGAAAAGGAAAATCTAGGAAACTTCAATCTGTTCTGATCGATCATAATTTTAATTATGTATTAATCACTAATTCTGATTTTCCAGACACGATTGAAATTAAAAAAGCACTAGGATTCGTATAGGGATTTGAAGCTATACATTATTAATCAACTATAGCTTTATAGTATTGTAATATATGCAATCTGATAAATTACTATACATAATTATATATTCAAAATCAAACAAGACATTAGTATTATATAAATTGTTATGTATATATTTTATTATTATTTATTATACATAAAAATCACTCAAAACTCTTTTCAAAGTATTTAATAAAACATTAAAGCGTATAGTATTGGCATTGACGTAAATATACCGTTTTTGATGATTTTGTGATTAGAAATAGTCTTGTTTTTATGGTTTATGCATATCCTGGATGTTGAGGTTTTTTTTATATAATTTAAGAATAAATAATGAAAGCGCGGTTAAATTCAATGCCAATATTTTCAAACCACATCAATAAAATGCTTTGAATATAAAAATGGATCAAAAAAACGTATATAAAAAAATATCATAACCCTTGAACTTTTAATGCGGTAGAAATCCTTTCTATAGCTATACATATTTTTCTTTATTGTTTATATTAGATTACATAAAAGGATATCGTTCAAAGAAAATAGAAAAAAATGAAAACTCATTTCATGTACAGTGGATCCTTAGTTTACAAGCATAATTCGTTCCAAAAGCGTGCTCGTATTTCAAAACATTTATATGTTTATCAAAAGCTAATTTCCCCACGAGAAACCTACAGTTCCATGTTCTTCCCCAAATACACAATTTCATCGACAATTGATGGCTCAAGCTTATGAGCAAATTACAGTTTTTCTGCTTGGAGAAAACTGTGGTTTAAAAATCATCAATCGATGATCTCAGCAGCTCATGTTGTGAAAATTACTTTTCCAAAAGTCTGCGAGGGTAAGATTTGTTTTCCGGTCACTTCGCTAAAATATTAATTTAGTGTATTGATTTTTTAAGTTTGAAATTACCTGCTGATCCATGAGCTGGAGTGACGAAGTAGTGTTGGGAATAAGAAAATTGATCTTAATGAACTCTAATTCCTCCAGTAATTTGTCCTCAAGGTATCAGTTAGCCATACACGCGCCGGCACATCCGACGGATCTGCCCGTCGCGAGTGTTTGCCGGACAAATCCGATCGTGTGTGGTGATAAAAGACACAAATTTGTCTGACAACCGTTTTTTATTTTATTTTATAAAGACATCATACAACCGTTTTTTTAATATATGGTAAGACGTCCGAGATGTCCGAGTTCAGTCAGTTTGCGTGTGTGGCGAAGCTCGGACAGATCTGTCCTGGTGTCCGTCTGACATATCTGTACGTGTGTGTTTAGCTATTGCAAGATATTGTTCGTTTTATCAAGTCAAAATAATTAAAAACGAATTCCAATGTACTGTAAAATATCATGTTCGTTTCAAAAAGTAAATATAATAAAAAAACAAGTCTGATAATGTGTATAATAATAAGACACTGCCACTTTATATTAAGTGTTCCAGGGGTAAAAAAACAGATCGATTTTCATTATATTTGAAACCGGCAGATTTAATCGGTTCGGTACACTTGTTGGGATGATGCAAATTCAGCGAATTTTGCATGCTACTTCAACGTGATGCATCGTTATCATGTTCCATATTACCACACTAATCCCACACGTGTAGAGCGATATTTAAGAGAAAATGCACGTATTACTCGTACGTGCAAAAACGGTGTGACGCCCGCTTACGCGATCGACTCGTGACGTCATACGAAAATCTCACATTTATGCGAATATTACATATTTATACATAACACTATAATTTCACAATGCACAAATGAGCCTACGTACAAAATGACGATGTCATCAAACCAAAACGGCAGTCGTGAACTACTTTGGTCGCGACAAGGTGACTATTTTCTTGACTAATTTTTTGAGAAATGAAAAATTCATAACCCTCCGGTACGCTTTTGTGATCATGGTTCATTCTATATTTATGAGGAGTTCAGCAAACCCTTTATAACATTCATAAAGCAAAAGGTTGCTTTTTGGGGGCCCGAGTGCTGGCGCGAAAGGCTTTTACCATATTCATATTTTCTCTCTCGACCCTCGTTGTTTCGTTTATTATTAATTAATCTCATAATATAATATTATTTATGCTTCAATTTTATAATTTTAGCAATATCGTATACGTTTTTATATTTTTATAAGTAAATATGTAAATATAAAACATGAACATTAATATTTGCTTTGCAATGTTTATAGGACTAAACAATGAAGCATTATTTTGACACTATTTATATTGATTATGCAAGTATTTGTTTATTTACGTGTAGCTAAATATCTAACTAATTAAATTGCTATCAATAATATCAGTAATAAATTCTTAAAATATTTTAGTGAATCCAGACTTTTAGATTAATTTAATGATATCAATTAAAAAAATTAGCACAGACTGACGAATTGTATTTTAAAATATGTTTTTAACTCAAAAAAGTAATTCAATATTTTATTTTTTAAAGAGCATATAATGAGAGAATTATGCGATATAAAGAAATAAAAATTATTAACACTATCGCTCATATTTAAACCCATCTTGTATTTAATAATTTACTGTTTATATTTCATAAAAGAAAATGCTGGAAAATGGGTCTCATTGTAAATTAAATCTTTCTACGAAATGTACTCGATTTCAAGGGTACTCATAGTTCTAAGCTGATTCATATTGTTGTTGTTTATTATAGTCACAGAATGCATTAGAGACGAGGTCATTGCGAAAATCATCTCGAATATCTAGATTCGCGAATAACATCTTGTTGGCACTGAGCTCGACCCCGCCATTAATCAATGGAATATAGTATACGTCAGCCTATTATCGCTGCTCCTTCGCTGCCACGTGGCAAAAGCGCGAAAAGATTGACGACCGCTGAACAGCTGATGCGTTCCCTAGGCGGGCAGGCCCGGTGGAATGTCGCAGTGTGGTCGGTCTCGGAGGAAGTCCCGGGTCCGCCGGTCGGTGGCAATTTGCCAGACCCGGTGTATAAATAACGGGCGGCGGGCGCCCCTCCACCGGCCCTGGAGGCCGGGAACGAGACCTGTCCACTCGTCTATCCGATGGCTCCTCGGGACGCTTTTCGTCCACGGCCCTCCGTCCTGCCTTCCTGTGTTGGGTTGAGGGGGCGCGATCGATACGGGCCGCTGGAAGTTTTCAGGGTCGTCGGGAGGAGGCGAAAACGCGTCATAGTTTGCCTCCTCTGATGAGAATTCAAGGCTCATTCAAAATCCATATGGATGAAGAACTCAAAATAAAATCATAAAATACTGATAAATTACAGAGCTAGACTAATCCGACTTATATCTGACAAACTTACTTAGAAACAATTTTCTTATCAGTATATACATACATATACATATAAGCAATGAATCTCCTCTATTATGTTCCTAATTCTGCAGTCCAAAAATGGTCATTTTGACGAATCAGCGCACTCGGCCGAGTACTCGCCTAATCTGAACGCAACTTTTAGTACTCGGCCGAGTGGCTTGTAAAAGCAATCGAGCGAAAGAGAACACAGCGTAATGTGCGTGTGTTTTGTTTATGCGCACATTACGTATGCACTATGGTTTGAGGTTTAAAATTTGAAAATCGATACGAAAGACATGATATATAATAGAATATGTAACTACAAATTCTGGTATATATTAAGTGCTGTTTATATTATATTTCGCTAAAATTAATCTTTTACTTATCTTCTTTTTTCTCTGACGTTTTCATTATATATGAATAACACCACGTCTACTGCGTTTTGGAAGAATTGGATTGATAAGATAATTTGTGAGTTGGCTAGACAGAATTACTGTTGACGGACAATTAGGAGGATCTCAAAGGATGTCAAATTTATAACATAATATTTGATACAACGTCATTCGTCCTTAATTTTTTTCCGAAAAATCCCGGAAAATTTTTATTTAAATTTAATTTTGTTTGTAACATAGACTTTTCACGTGTCACTGCCAAATATAAGCATTTTTTGCTTGACATACTTAAGTTAATTTATCAATGTCAATGGATATTCGATCCTAAAATACACTTCTAATGATATTAATTATGCTTTTATTTTACATTATTACAAGTAGGTATATTGTTTGATTGATTAACATTATTAGCGATTTTTTTACCGCTTTCAAACCCACAGTCACATTCGACTATTAATTTCTGGAAAAATGTGTTAATATATCAAAGAAAATGTCGTGTATTAGATAATCTTAAATAGCCCAATTAGTACTCTTATAAATACATAAATAGACAGTATGAATTCTTAAGATCATATTTATATTATAGTATTCGCTTCACTATTTTACACTTAGTATAGGAATACATATTTGTCATTAAAATAAATAAAATCACACGTGAATCTTTAACGTTTCGATAGCTTCTTTACACTCTTATCTATATTTAGGATTTCGGTTCATTCACATATTTTTTAGAAGCTTTTTAGCGCACCGAACTTAGCTTTGTTAGCGTATACATTATAAACGTTTATTGTATAATCAGTGCTGTTTTCTGGTTATAGTTTCATATTTATACATCTCATAAATCCGTTCAATCATTTACAGTACTTTTTATTTAACAAATTACTGTATTAACCCAGATTACATCATTTAAACGCGCATGCAAATTTTATGGCGTGCCATTGCAAACAAGACGTTTATAAATTGAGCTGTGAAACAATGGTGATTCTAAAAAAATTATATGCTTTGTGTGGAATGGAATTCCATATAAATATTTTATGTTTTAATTGTGTCAAATTGAGTACGTGGGATAAACACGTGAGATGTCATTAAAGCACTACAAGCATTCAAAATGTATACATATATTTAATTATGCCTTTCCATTTCATTAAAATCAGTTTGGGTACAATTGAAAACTTAATTGGATAATTTATAAAAATATATAGAAGTTTTTTTTTACTTTTAAAATAATTGCAGTATCAAAGAGTTGCCAAATTGTCATGTTATGTAATCATGATTTTCCAGCTTCACAAATAGCTTTGAAAATTGCAACTATGCACATTCAAAATAATTATTCAATTTTTTATCGATTATTAAATGCGTGTGTAATTATAGTTATAACAATATTTTAATTATTTATCTAAGCTTAAGTGGTCTTTGATTAACGAATTCGATCGATCGAGTGCCTCTCATGAGACACTCAAGTCGAGAGTGTAATTCGGGACATGATATACATGTTCGTGGTAAAATTCTTCTTGATCAACTTGAAAATGCATCTAAATATGCGAGATAGATAAACCAAAAGGTGCATGACAAGAATGATTACTTTTGTTACTCTAGTTAAAAAATGAACGTGAATCAGAAAAAAAACTACGAATTATATTGAAGATGTCTTCGATATGTAACATAATGTCAATATTTATGAATATGATACTCCAGTTTTTTGAGAGAAATATTGTAGATTAGTTTGACTCGTTCTATTTGGAAGATATCAGGAATGCAGTGTAAGATAAGTTGTTTCGGTATTAGTTACCCACTCATCATTAGATAATATTTTAAACATAGTTTTAGATCTATGCTTAACCTTCGAGTACCTCAATAATAGAGTCGAGGACCGGAGTGGGGTACAAAGTGACCCCCATTCAATACTAAGCATTAATGAAGTAAAATACAGTTTATTTATATTTTGATTTTTGTCGCGTTTATATATTTATAAATTAATATAAATATCAGCTATATATTGTAGTTTTGAACTAGAATTTTGGGATTCAAATTTACTCAAATAGGAAGATTGAATATTATTTAATAATATTTCCAATTACTTAATAATAGTATTAGTTATTTATTTAAATTAAATCAATACCATCGTGACGTAATAGGTAGATTACGTAGGTAATTGTGTCATTAATAAATAACACGAAGTGCATAGGGCATAGGTTGAACACTTGAGGAACCCCGAAGGGGTCAGGTGTTTAGCTACTTTGTTATCCGTTGCGTGCACTTGGGCCCTACGAGTCCAACCCTATGGGCGGGCACCCAGCTTGCCCCGAAGGGGTGAAACACTCTTTCGATAATCGGCCGCCACGGGTTACAAACTGTCTACGATTGCTCAAATAACTCGGCGCCAGTCGACCACACGCTGGAGTTCGCCGTTTATAGTGTAGGAGAGCGAGGGACCACTCTTGAAGTTAAAACCTAAACCCTTGAGGGGAAGTGATCTCTCGGGCTGGCCGTCTGAGGCACTGCTGATGACGAACAAAACATAGCAGAGATCAAAGGGCTCAGCCCTGAGGGGAACCGAAGGCCAAGGCTGCGACTGAGGAAACATATACACCGCTTGAATATCAGGGGGTGGTGTTGTGACAAGGATGATACGCAATACAGGCCAGGCCAGCGAGCGAGTCGGCCGTTTAAAGCTGGGTGCCCGCCCATAAGGGTTGGACTCATAGGACCCTAGTACTGGTAACGATATAACATGTAGCTATACTTCTGCTCAAATAACTAGAGAATAACTGAGTTAAATCATCCGAGATCTGACATTTTTTAAATAATAATTTCCGCATTGAGAGATTTTGTCACCGTTTTGGTGAAAGACATATGGTTTTAATAGTGGTTTATTAATTATTACTCGTTATGGTGCTATTTAAGTGTCTACGGGTTGTGCGTGTACGAAAAGTAGGTTTATTACCGCTGGGACGCTTTGAATTGATTTAATAAACTAGAAATGCTCTTGTATTTATAGTACACGTACAGAATATTATAGTATATGTAATGGATTCTTCTTTATTGAAACTACATGTGAAGCATAATTATTTATCATAAATTGGTAATAATGGATAATTGACGATAAACCGTATTCTTTGCGGTAGATAGCGTGAGATCAGCGGTTAGTGGTTAAAGTTAGAAACGCCTTTTATGGCACACGCCATATGCGAAAGTGTAAACAGTGTTTTACGTATTATTCTATTTTTTTATATCTAGCGGAAAATAAAATACATTAGGAAAATGTAGGTCGTTTCCTTGTGTCAAAATTCACTAGAACAACAAACGCGAGGGTTTTAGTTCATTAATGTAATTTTAGACTGTCTGAGTAACAAGTGTTGTTCTTAGATATAAGTTCATTAGAATACAAGAATATGTTAAAATATATGGTTAAAGTGTTTTGATTGGGTTTGTTATGTTATCAACAATTCAGAGCGATTTTTTTTTGTATATCATGAATACGTAATGGAATTAGATAATATATTAATTAATATACATTAAATCTTATTTTACCTAAAAATTAGGAAAATCTTTAAAACTTAGTCATGTATGCCCTTCATAAAAATATTTTTAACCTATTACTAAATCAATACAATCCAATCAATTTAATAAACTGTTTAGGTGTCTTTTCTTGCCGTTAAATAAACATTCAAAATGATTAATCTACAGTTTTAGAATTTACTAAAATTATATTTTTGTTATAATCACAAATGTCTGTATATTTCGAAACTAAGTTTATATAAGTTAACATGTTTTTACCTTGAGGTCCGATATATTAAGAAATTTCAATATTCTGTCAGATATATAAACAAATTTAAATAATACAAACATGTTATTGAAATCATAATAATAAATAATCCGTAACGTAGTAACGCCACAAATATTTTGTATAACAAACCTTTTATTTGATAAAACAACCTTTCTTACAAATAACGTTTTTCACACGAATGTATTACTTATTTACTTTGATTTTACGATTGCCATCGCTTGACTACGTCACATTCGCACGATTAGTAAAAATACTCGTTTTTCTAGGACTTTTGCACGCCGACGCCAAATATACGCAGCCAGGAATTTAGCTAAAAATATTTTTTTCTATTTTTAAGTTATATAATTTGGATTGTTTACATTTTTTCTTACCTTCGTAGAGATTGAGCTTTGCGTATATTTTTTTCAAACTGAGCTAGATGAATGAGCGCGCTTGCGAAACGGTATGTTCTGATGGTTGATTCTAAACAATCTATATTATGGCGTATGCGAAGCAGAAAACGGCGATGATCGAACCGTATTCTGAAAAGAAATCTATAAAGTCGTTAAAATTAACTAGCATTAATTGTGCGCTGAAATAGAAATTAACCTTGCTTTAAATCAGTGACACCGTTGATAATTAGAATGTACTGTGTGTGCCTCGTCGTGACGTTACTGTAGTTAAAATTAAGTTAGACTAAGGTCGATGGTTCAAATTTGTTCTATGTGTCTTCTGTTCAAAAATAAAACTTACTAATTTAATGTGACACTATCGTGTAATGTGTTTCATATTTTTTTATAAACTTAACATTTTTGCGACACTAATAATCAATATTTTTATTTATCTGCCAGCACATATAAGTGTTGTTTATGAGGTGCGATTTAATAGGGAATTAATAAAAAAATGTGTATATTTATTTAATGCTTCGTTGCAGAGAGTTATTAATGGGGTATTCACGTTCTGGACAATGCACGCTCTTACCTTATATGTCCAACAGTAATGCACAAACTATTCGTTTTAGGGAACAATTGCTTTTTTATATTGCTCATTTAAATTGACTTCAAATATGCACTGTAAATTATTTGTTCTCTTGCCTATCGATTCAAATGTTTTGAATTCTTTCTCCATTAATCCGTAAAATATTGGTTTTCCTACACTACTTTCTGTATGGTTGAAAGAAATTGTTGCGCCAATGATAAATTTTCAATTTCTTCAATAGATTCTAATGCTTTTAATAAAGTCGCGAGGGTGCTTAGAATTCGTCGGGCCATTAAATAATCTACAAATTATTTATTTCCCCATTTTACATATTTCTGCCCTTTTTTCCTTATTCTTTTGACTGGTCGAAAAATCTGGATTTTGCAAATATTTAATTAATGATTCTTCGATTATATCATTTTTTTTTAATTACCCGTTGAAAATTCGACCTTAGCTCAGAATTGATATTTTCCAATTGTTTTAACAAAAAATTTAATCAATTATAATTTTGAGACAATTGTCAATTTTGATACTATACAAAAACAATAAAAAAAAACTTTTTAGATTATCGAAAAAGAAAAATAGCCCTAAATCATTTTGCATTTTGCCGATTCCCATATGTAATTTATTCGTATCAGAGGAGGTTCTTATAACACCAAAGCAAAGATAAAGCCATCGGCCAGTTAGAGTAATCGTAAATCGCATATCATTCATATACTTTCGATCTTCCGAGAAAGTATGCATATTTTCAAACATCTGGCACGTACACCTTCAGAAAAGTTTCTTATCAGAGTGTCTTCTTTTATTACTTAAGAAAAAATAATGCGAGTTTAAGTGTTAAAAATTTGATGAAAATGAACACATACATTCTTATGCAGCGCTATAAAAAGGGCAGTGGTTGTAAACCTTTTAAAAATATTCGTACAAATTTTATTTTATTTAATAAAAAACGCCTTATAAAATTTCTCGAGAAATTTTCTGATTTTAGAATTCTTGATTTGAATTTATCTCGAGAAATTCTATGCTTAATCATGCTTTGTTAAGTAGAAAATAGTTAAATCTTATTCGTGATTTTTTTGCGACTATCGAAAAGCGACCACAATGGGTTTGTTTATAAAAGGTGACACGGGAAACACTAGTCAAAACACAAGGCAAAAATGCTGTTCCATCACAACAAATCTGGCTCATTCATTAATATAATACAAACAATCAAATGAGAAGAATAGCTAAAGTAGACATCTTTAGCTTGACAAATCGCACTTTACTACAGATATAATGACACTCGAGCATCTTTGGATAAGCTTAAAGGATATTATCTGAAGAAATAAAAAATGTACACATATACATATCCGCATAGAATATGTAAGTGCAGCTTTTATTATTCGTTCAAGTCCTTTTGCTGATCAGAACTGATAAAGTTATTGTTGTTAAAATTATATTCATAAAAAAAAATAGTTAATCCTTTAGTAAAATATATTTTAAAATAATGCATTTTCTATTTCAATTCAATTTTTATATTATCAATTAATTTATTCATTTCCTAATAAACAATTCATACGTAATCAGTATATTTTTTATGATTTTCGAATAAGTGTTAATCATTTGCCATACATTCACAACTCAATCAATTATATAAATCACATTACTCATGAAATTACAAAAAAATACGTAGCAAACGTATTACATTGACAGTAATAGGTACATTGTTGGAAATCACTGGCCGTAATGCGCATTTCACGCTTGTCGCTGCATTCGTGTAATGTTGTGATATAATACCAAACCAGACAACGTTTTATTAACAAATCATATCGGTTTTAATAACAAGTTACGTATCAAATAACCTGGTAAATGCTTGAATCGGGTTTTCAGCTCTCGAATGCCAAAATTTCAAACGTGGATGCATCGCGTTCCAATTTTCTGCGACACGACGTCTCCATGTGACGTATGATTCTAATTAAGTGTCCGATGGATGCCATGCCACGGTTCGAGCAACGCTTTTTTGGCATCTGTGTGGGACGGCTATTGACTCTTTGGAACGAGAGTTCGATTGTTCAGTAAGATCTGAAACGATTTTATCTATTTAGGCGGCCGTCAATATCCTCCGCTTGCGTGCAACGCATGCTTTGCCCTTTTGGTGTGGTTGATATAAACTTAGGTTGTTCAATAAGTTCAAACGGTTTTTCATTATACATCATTCTGTACAACTGTTACTTTCACTAAAATGCATGTTGATTGATTGATCTTCTTCTCTAACTTCATTGCCTTGACTTCGTAGCTAAATTAGGTTCGACGTGAAGTGGGAAGCGGTTGCTTCCTCGACCTTCTTAGGGTCATATTGGTCGATACTCGGCGTAGCTTTTCTTAATGCAAGTTAAGCTGAAGTGCTTCAAGTCGGAAGCGAAGTAGTAGAAATAACAAGTTATGACCATTTAGTACAGCTATGTTTACGCTTATGTATTTAGGATTATGTACCTAGGTTCTATTCCTGATTTGATAGCGCAGTCGCTAATAAAATGGCATTCTCTAATCCCAACAATATATGTTTAATACAAATTTATAGATAATTACAATTTCTTTGATATGTTTCTAAATAAAAATATATAAAATGACACGTTTACCAATACTAACAAAAAACTGCAACATTGTAAAAAAATACTTTGAATCAAGCATATGTTGCAAACACTAATGTGAATTTGTTGTCTGGGTGTACTAAATCTGTCAAAACATTCATCGTTATTCCTCTACGAAGGAATGATCGAAGAGTATATAATGTATTTAGATCAACACTGAACTTAAGTGCAAATGATTTCTGGCATAGTGAATAATGTAAGCTTTAACTATATCTTTGATTTGATAACTCAAATGCGAACATCTAATGATATTAAACATTTTTAATATTTTAAGTGTGTAATTTTAATTGATATACTGACATTTTGTTCAGTGGCATTTAAATGTTCAAATGAAAACGGCCCAGTAAAATGGTATATACAATTTCAGAAAAGTTTACAAGCAGGGATTTATCAATTTCAAGATCAATTCGTTGCATTCAACAAAATATAAAAGGAAGTACTGAAATAGGATCGGCAACACCGTGACTGGACCCTTGAATATTGGTTCAAAAAATGTTTCAACAATTTGAAATATGATTTATTTATTTATTTGATATGTATCTGCATTGTATGTGCAGTGATTGCGTCATACGTGAATCAAACATGAATCTGAGATTGCATAGTATTAGGAGTAGGAATCGTGTTCATGCGCGATGATCGCACGAATAGTTTTGCTCAGAACTCAACGTTGAAACTCATTCTAATGAATTATTTTCAGTAGTCACACGGCTTAAAAAAGCAGTGGTTAATTTTCTTCTAAATAGTTGATGGTTCAAGAGAGTGATTTTTTGTCATATGTATATTTTTCAAAGTTTTAAAAGTAAATTTGATAATTGATCTACAGAGTTTTTATTGAACCTAGGATTGATGTATGACGCTCTCAAAGAATAATCAAATTAAGTTTTGGCCTACAGGACCGTAACAAGGCAAATGAGAAAATAAAAATATTGATACTAAGTTTTTGAAGATAGAAGGCAGAACTTTAGGCTCTATTATAAATGCGCTGTTGCTGCTGTACGTTAACTTCGCTTTCATGAAGTTTTACTTCATGTTTTTAAAAGTTTTTAAAAAAAACGATATTCATTTTTTCTTTCTTTACAATAATGTGAGGAACCACACATGCCCTCGTTTGTGGAGATCTTATTCTTGAAACTCGCGTTGATTTCTCTGACCAAAAGTGATTATTTATTAATAATAATAAAATAGACAATAATACGATCACACAAAATCTCTCGTTATGATACACGCAAGGATTCTCCGGTGCATTGGATGAATATTTCTTTGCTACGAAATGGTCACGGAAAACAATATATCAACGAAAAACAAATAGCACCGTAAGGCTCAATATTCCCGTTACACAATTCAATCAGGCAAATGTCACTTTCTAAAGGCGTATACTTATTTCGTTGTTCTAAGAAGTGAGAACAACGATTGGCTGGATGATTGTGATTGATGAGCAAGCTTTGCAGCCCTGAATACTTAAGCTTGAACTCCAATAAGGAGAAGGCAGTCACTTGGAAGACTCCGGCAGACACCCGCCCGCCCGTGGAGTATGTTGTCCGCGGATGGGTGGTCATAGAGTGGGATCAACTCCACAACAGAGGGATCAACCTACGCAATACCGTCGCTGCCACACCAATCAGAACTCTAAGGATTTTCCACGGACAACATCCCTGCGCCAGTTTCTCCACTACCGCTCGGAGAAAACATCTCGCTCATCATAGTCTGTCGCAATATGTAATAAAATCTAATAAAATTATCACTAGTTTCCACCTGCGTCTTACTGGCTGCGAAGTCACACTCCAAAGGGTTCAAATCACGAAAATAGAAATGATTCATAATACATAATTCTATTTTTGAAAATCGAAAGTCCCGCACATGTGGTACTTAAGCGGTTAATACTAAACAAAAATTTGAAGAAACGGATATTAGAAACTTGTGAATCAAACTGCAACTAAATGAATGGAAATGATTAGTGGATTCAGTGAATTCATTCTCGAAAAGACAAAAATCCGTTGCATTTGATTCGGACTGGAACAACTAATGCCATTTCTATTTCTAATAAATCTCATTGCACCCCTAACGAGAGCTTAGTACAAGACTAAGACAATTTCAGAACTTTTGATCAACAAACTTATTGGACCACCTTTGAGACTTTCCCGACATTTAAAGCACGTTGATTCTACGACATTTAGTCCTAGAAACTAACGGCAAGGAAAAGAGTTAAGAAGATTCGTCGGACGAGAATTGAACAAAAATTTGCCTAAATTTATGTTAAGAACTAAATATATAATATGCTTAATAAAAGATTTGAGTTCCAGGACATTTTTTTGCAAAAAAATCACTGGTTTTAGATAAGCCTGCAGAAACGCCAGACCTATTTTAATAAAGTAGGTTGTTCTTCATGAAAGACTATTTTCGTTAACGTACTCTTACGTACCGGCGCCCGTCGTCGTGCTACGACAAAGAATAATTTTATTAGATAGAAATCTTTCTATGAATATTAAGTTGCCAATTTTCTTAATTTTGCATTTTTTATGTAAATTAACATTTTTTAAATTAATTTGCACATGAGTGATTATGAGTAAAAGTGAAAGTACACGTTAGCATTCTCAGTCTGACACCTCTAATTTAAGGATTACAAAAATATTTGCACGCCCACAAATATTTTCGCACATTTGCTACCGTTGTTATTGCGCAACGCGTTGAATTATTAATGCACTTTTACCAACAGAGAAATTTTGACAATTTTTTATTTGCAAATATTATGTGCATACGTATGTACATGAAAGTAAAACTTAGAGACGCCAAAAGTCTTCCTTGGGTAGTTACTTCGCCGGCGCTTGTGTATTTATAAACGAACACTTTTACGACTTTATAAACCAAAAGTTGAAACGCATAAATTACGCATGCTCATCTAAATATTGCAGATGTATCAGCACGTGCCTTGTAAATATGCATATCGAGCGTAATTTTCTAATGGTGTTAAAAGTGAGAAGAGTATCTATAAAATCTGAAGAAAAAATATATCAACGTATAATTCTTAAAGACCATTCAGCATATTTCAAAACATCAAGAAGAGCAAAATGCAGTTAACATCTGGACCTCTGATATAAGGCTAATTGACTGTAAATAACATATTAAACGTAACCATATAAATTCATTGAAGGATTAGAAAGTTGAATCAACGTCTAGAAGAGTTAAGTTAGGAGATGAGTCGTTTCTAAGATGCAAAAAACGTTGATTCAGAAAATACTGTGTACCAGACACCGTCTGATTCACGGCCGGTTTGACAGAATGAAAACGTCCCACGCTTTGCTTGGAACTTGGCGCTCGTAACAGGTGTTTAGCTTTGACTTTATAAGGAAGCCTTTTTAGAGTGTGTCGGCTCTTTGTCGATAGTCTGCCAAATGCAAATGTCAAGAACTTTCATCCGCGTCGATAGATTGCGAATATGGTATCTTGCCAATACTCGCGGCCTGCTGTCATTTCGGCAAATCCGCGTCTATAAAGCGTGTCTGGAATTCATGGTCGTCACGTATATAATTTCATTATGCGACTGAATATCTTGCTAGAAGCTATATCGTATAGACACAATTAAATTAAAATAATAATTATACCTTTCAGAATTTATTCGCACATTCTTTTTCCCAGAAAACTAATTTATTTAGAGCTTATTACATTTTACAAGAAGGCTTATTACATAAATATAACACGAGGAAAAGATTTTGTATCAAAGTATTATTTAAAAATATTCCCTACATGCTTAAAAATGTAATGGAGTTGTCAAGAAATAGATTAAATAAAATCTATTATCTAAATTCTTAGCTGAGAAAATAATATTATCTACGATTACAATTGTTTGTTATTGTTCTTTTATGGTTCTTGAGTTTTCTCACACTTATGAGCACTTTATTTTTATCGGTCTGCAATTGTGTACATGTAAGTTCCTCAAAGTCAACGACATTCGTTCGTCTCGCGAGCACAAAAGAATCCCATTGATTGTGATTAATGGAGTGTTACAGATCTGAGCGTTTCCTGCGATAAATAACGGACTCGTTTCGGGTTTTTCCTACATGTGCACTATGTGTAACTAAAATATGTTTTAAAGGGAAAACTTTGTAACTAAATACGACAGTTATCCTATACTGTAGTACAACATTATATTTGTTTTCTAGTTGTAAATTCGAAACACGCGCTCTATTATTCCAAGTAGTGAAAGTGTGGGTATATTTACACGTGCTTCTGAATATAGATTAAAAGGGTGACTAACTTAATGCTTACAATTTATTTTTATCGTCCGCTCGCCTCGTTATTATACTACAATATCTAATTAATTGATAAATTCTCCAAAAGTTAATTTAACCGTTTGTATGCCACGGACGCCGTACGAAGCTCTATCAAGTCCGACCGTATTGCCACGAGCTTCCTACGAAACTTTCGCAAAAATTCGCATTTATACTTTGAAATGATATTACAAGACTTTATCATCTATGGAGAAACATTTAATATTATTAACACTAGCATTCATAAAATTTCGAAAATTAAATGTTAACTTTTCAATGTCGCCAGGGCTGTAACGAGCAAGTTGTGCCTTTGTAATTTTTAATAACAATGCATTACGGTCATATATTACGCCATGGTACTTTGGCACATAAAGGGTTAATCACATATATGAAAATAATAATAAAATTAGATACATTTCGAGAATCACTGGCAAACGTTATGACTCTGACGCAATAGGTTTTAATATGCGTTAAAAGAGCCATTAACCAAGCGCAAATTATTATAAATTCACAAAAAAAATTAGTGAAAGAAGCATACACGTGTATTAGTAAATTTAATTACACCCCCAAATATTCGTAATTAGCCGTTGCAGTGAATAGTGGACAAGCACAAAATCTCTCCCAGGCAGATCAAGTGTATACGAACGGTTTCACAGCGCCTATAAATATATTAGAATGATTTTTTATATAATATAATTTTCATCTTTATAATGAATTACTACTGCCTTTTTTGTAATAATTATCTGATGTAGAATTAAAACAATCGAAAAGAGCCAATTTAATTTATTCTAGTTAGCTAAATATTTCTCAAATAAAAAAATATTTCATTGAGAGGATAAAGTAGTAGTCGGAAGGGGCAAAGGTTGCAGATTTTATCCTGAGTCAATTTAGCAGTATGTTATATTGGAGATTGTTTTTTCTCTTTTCACTCAATTCAATACCCAATAAAATTAAAAGCTTATTTTACACTTCAGTCATCACTGTTTTGCCTTGTTTTAAAACTAGAATAAATAATTCCTTTGGAATCCTACCATACACAAAGAAAAGCATATTTACGGTGTAATCCGGATTTAGGAGTTTTAATTGCCCTTTATATGTGATATAGCTATTGCTTTCCTTAGTCGTGTTTGAATAAAGGATTTGATTTTAAATAAATGGTTGTAATTGATATTTTTATCTGCAAAAAGTACATCTGTTGATCCATGATCGGACAATTCATTAGGAACCAAAACACAATATTTTTTCGACATCTTTGAGTAGTAAAATACGAGGTACAGACAATGTTTGATAATAATTCGATAGTTACCGTTGGATATGCTTCAGTTTTAGCTCGTATGACTATTTCATACATAAAATCAAAAACACCAAATTATTTTTTGAACCATCTGGTATAGTCTGACTGCCAATATGTCACCATATATTGTACAAATATTGTACAATATAAGTGTATTTTTTTGTCATCAAACACAAATCAACTAAAGCCACAACACACAAACTTATAAATATGTTTCTATTCAATAGTCCAAGAGTAACTATTTTCAAAAACTGTGTGTTGAAGAATTCAAAATTCGGAGCACATCTAAAACTTTCACCTGAAACACACGCCTACCATCGTAGACGGAGAATTCTGAGAAAGCGGCCGCTTCCCTCTTTACGTCAACCCTGGTCCAGCTACAACGTCTGGAATCTAGAGTTCAACCCACTTCGGAAACGACTAGATATTTCAGACGTGAACAAGGCCAAGAGGACGTATATAATATCTAACAAAAATTATATAAAATTTGACCTCAAAATTGTTACACAATAATCATTTATTTTTATTTTATTTGAAATAACTTTGTCTTGTATAAAAATATTCACACCAGCACTAAGGTCAGAACAAAATAATGTATATTCGGAAAGCTTGTCCCTGAATCTATACAATATTTTTTTTAAAGTTACTTTAACCTAGATATTTTTACAAAACGTTTTAGATTGGAATTAAAGCATAAGCGAAAGATTCAGATCTGCAGTATTTTCAATGAGAAATCTTATCTGTACGAGTAGTATTTTTGTCAGTCTATATGTATAAAATTACACTCGAGCAGCTCAACGAATTCGCCCAATTAATCTGGGTACACTGAAAGTGTCACCCCCATCTCTTTGAGGGATTTGCGAAATGGTTCGTTCCGAGAAGAAAGCGTGTGACCGCGAAAGAAAGCAGATATTTAAAACGCCAACAAGCCGACGAAGACAGTCGAAAAGACGAATCTCTTCGAAGAACGAAACGTGTTGGATGGGTAGGGAGAGAGACCAAAATAACGCCCGCGTCTTAAGCCGGCACTGTCCTAATGTCGTGCCAGTGGTAGGCAACTACTGGTGATTTAACAAGTACATTGGATAAATTCTAGCTCTTTCACTTAACAACGTAATTTGTGGTTGAAAGAAAAACATTTTTAACACAATTTAGTGAAAGAGATTTAGAACGAAGCCAAAAATGATACGACCAATTAGTGTGCAGTGTATTTTATCAGGCGATTATAATTGAATTAAACAAGTTTTTTATTTCGTGTAATTTATGCAGATACATTTTTATTACATTTTGCATAAAAGCGTACCACTTCGTCTCATTGCATATTCCAAAAACGTAAATCCGCATTAATTTATTTTACATTTCCATAACTCGCTACTTTTGTGAAGGAACTTAGGCCACGTTGTGTGTGAGGGTTCTTGAAAATATATTTAATAAATAATTTATATTTTAAAGTTTTAAACACACGTTATTTATAAAAATATATTAAATATTACTTATGACATTACTCGTATTCCATTTAATATTATAGTAGGGATCTCCAGAATCATTAATTGTGACTTGTTTTCCAGCTCAACTGTTTTTATAGATTTTTTTGGAATATATTTAATGAATAAAAAAATTAGAAGAAACATTTGCTTAGTATATGGCAACACATTTTATTTAGACGAATGCTAAAAATGATTTAAACGATTAAAATTGAAACATTTTTGTGTTGCAGACAAACCTCGTAATGGAATTAGTTAATTATACTAGATTGTTGTGATCAAGTATCCAAAGATACATTAAAAAAATCTGTAAGGTTTGGAAACATAGGATATATGAATCACACGCAAAGCGACTCTTGTTATGAATTTATAAAACAAATACACTTGATAAATACTGTGAACAGTTGGATCGATTGCATTAATCATTAAAAATAAAAATGTCTGCTATAGTGAATCGTAACACGATACTTTTGCAACATGATCATACAAAAAAAATAACGGGCGATAATCGAAAGTTATTGATTATTCTCCATATAATTTAAATTTAGCTCTATTGTATTATTGTTTGTTTAGATCTTTAACCATCACGATAGACCAGTGGTATAATCGGTGGCTAATATCTGAAAGTCTAGTGTTTATTCATTTCTATCGTGTCGATCAAAATTAGTGATTATTATACAATATAATAATAATTCGGATCGATTATCACAGATTAGGTTTTTCCAGATTTCCCATATATATGAATTAATATCGTGATGAATTTAGATTAAAAAAATATATTTTCATTTAAAGAAAAAACATTACAGAAAGAAACACGCCACTGGGAACACATTTTACGGAGTACAATATCCGAGGGCGCAGACCTTTGGTCAAGCGTCTTCTATGTGCTGTTGTCAGCATAGTGTGTTCTAGTGTCATCGTTCTCAGGAGGACCAGGTGGCTAAAACTTTTAGCTGACCCTCTAAGGATGACATTGTTCGGCAAAAGCAGCTTGAAAGGCTTCTTTCCGGAGGATGCCATATATATTGGCGTAGATTCCTGACTAACCCTCTATGGAGGTCCTCGCTCCGTGGATTCAGAGTGGAAGATGCAGTCACTAAGGACGTCATTTCAGATTTTTCCAAAGGGGGGAATTGACCAATCAGTAGTAGTTTTTTTTAATATTTGCATTTCATTAGGATTCATAGTATTTCATTGAATGACATGTTTCTGGGCAAATTCAGGGTGGTCCCGTCAAAAGTGCAAATATTAAGACTTCATAACAATATTACGACTTACAATGAGGGAAAATCGAATGAAGCATGTCTAACCCAAATTTTGACCAATAGGAGAGCGCAAAAATCAATTATCCCTTCTCAGAAGTCAAAAATCCACGTCAAAAGCAATAAAATCGTGCCGTCACCGTCGCAGTGGGAACGCTCGGTAACGAGCGTTCCCACTGCGACGGCGCCGACACGATTTTATTGCTTTTGACGTGAATTTTTGCCTTCTGAGAAGTAATAATTGTTTTTGCTTCCTCCTATTGACCAAAATTCGGTTTGAATACACTTTGACTAATACTATTATATCAGAAGTCCGTAGCAATATCGGTAAGGATGGCTATCGTATTTTTAAAATAGTTTAATATAAAATTGGAGCAATGGAGCAATGTGCGAGATGCGATATCTGTCTATACTTCTGCTTTGAATTGAGTTGACTTAATTTGTATTTGGACTTTACCTAATGAAAGTTCTAAAATTATAATTAGTTTTAGAACTTTTATTAAGTCAAGTTGGATTTAGTTAATTCGTGTGGGTTAGATTTGGGTTTGAACAGCAGATGGACGTTTCGCAACTATCAAATTGAGTTTTATAGACATTTCAGAGCAGCATATAATTTCACTAGCGAGTTAAATTATATTTTCGCTTGTAGAAATATACATATATCTACTAGTGAAAATGTATTTTGTCTTCACTAGTGAAAATATAACTAATACTAATAATATAAAAAAATACACATTCAGTGTAACGTTTATACATTACATGTAAAAAAATAATGATTAATATGTAAATGTATATATTTCTACAAATAGAAAAGTTGAAATCATATAATTTTACTAGCATTTGCCAGATAAATTATATTTTCACTATTAAAAATCTACCGGTAAAAATATATTTCGATATGATTTCACTGAAATGGAATATTTAAAAAAATATTTTCGGGATAGATTCAAGACTTGTTTTTTTAGATTTACTTTGAGGGTTAACCCGAATTTTTTGCTTTGAATCAGGGACGTCATTTCAGCTTTTTTTAATATTTGTATTTTAATAAGATGCATAGTATTTAATTAAATAACATTTTTCTGGCCAAATTCAAGGGGAGCAAAAGCCCCCCCCCCCCTTTAAATGTCTTAAAATGTGCGACCTACTAATAAGCCTCGATAGAGGGGAGGCGACAAGCTAATGGTTAAAGAAATACCAGTGTCAGGCCAAGTAAAAAGGTGCACTTTCCACTCTGCTCTGATCGAAGACCTAAACTCCATTATCTGACGTAGCTCAAAACTCTTAATATCCCTGGCGAATGTGAGAGGTTTCTCGGAAGAACTCAGAAAAGTGTGACTAATCGAAAATTCTTTAGATAAGCCTACGCTATCTGTATCTCTTAAAAATGCTTCATGCTATCTCACCTTTCTCAAAATACAATTTGAAAGTGGTTCAGAGAAACGTTGAAAAGCAATTTAAAAAAATACTCCGTCGTAATTTAAAAAAATAAATAGTCGCCATAAATAATTATAAATCATATTTTAAGTTCACTTCATGTTTGTGCGCTATTTGATTTACAACTGTTTAACAATTTTTTTTTGATTCGGTTGATTTTGGGCATTTTGCAAGATCGTTACAGCCAGTAACCAAAGGTGAGAATCAATTATTTTGAGCTTATAAATAATATGAACCACATGGACTGCAAAAGATTTACAATTACATAACTATCGTGTCGAGCTTTATAGGTTCAGTTATGTCATTCTAATAGTAAAAAGTGCTAAAAATTATATTTCAATAATTATTATCGTATGTATACGAAAATATGTAGTAGTAAATTCACGAGTTACAAGCATTTGAAAATATGGTATACATAGAACGGGCGTCAATAAATAATACCATTTACAACGTTCTTGTAAATAATCGGTAAAATTTGACCCAATTGTGAATTTATTTTCTAACAACCAAAATCCATATTCAAGTGCTTAAAATATGCACGTATATGAGATTATTACTAAACTACTGATTTTACAAAATAATATTTAGCTTCAAATATATTATTATCAACATAATTAAAATGATGTATTGCATAATTTAATCATCGCATAGTAACATTGTCGTTCTTGTTAATTTATGATCTAAATTTTGGTAATGTTGCCAAAATCTTATGTACATAAGGGCCCATACGCACTGTCGGCTAGCCGCCGGCGACTGTACTTTATATGGTTTTAAATGGGTGCATACGCACGCAGGCGCCGAGTCGCCGGAGCGTCAGGCGCGATCCTGCGCAGAGGTGATGCACAGGCGACTTGCCTGTCGCGGCAACCTATAAAAGCATGGGTTTAGATGAGTGCATTCGCACGAGGAGCGACTTTCGAGGCGACTTATACATCATTCACACAAAATGGCTTCGACACAGAAAAGCTCATCGTAGAAATTGAATCCCGAATTGTTTACAATAATTATATATGAATATTGATAACGAAAAAAAAATATTGTGAAATAATATGTATAATTATATTATATTATTTCTTGCTTCTCGATTAATTTAATGAAATTAGCATCTAAAAAATTGTGTGAGATATATACATTTATATTTCATACGGGGAAATTGAATATTATATTGAAATTAAAATAATATTTTTTTCTCTTTAAAATTAATATTGCAATTTCTTCGCGAATGTACTACCCGACCTCGAGTCGCTCGGCTTAGCCGCCTAGTCTGGTTACCTACGTTTTTGAGCCGGCGGCCGCTAGTCGCCGGCGGCTAGCCGACAGTGCGTATGGGCCCTAAGTGTATCGCAAATTTAAATGGATATTGTCACGCTTTATCGCAGTATATCATAAACATTAATCAGTTTGTAATATTGAGGTCTTATAATACTCTCAAATATGTTTGTCATTTCTTTCTACATATTATCACATAATGCATAATCTTTCGATGTGAAAATATAATTTTAATAAACGAGAAAATGAGACAAGTCGTAGGCGAATGGCGCGTGGGATGGTCTACCTACGAATTTTCCGTAACGCCTCAGGTATATATGTGCAATCTATTTATTGCACACTTACCTGAGACACTATTGCTCTATTTATTTTTTTAGTCTACTGCTCTCTTTTTAGATAATTAAAAATATGACATCTAGTCTCATTTATAATATTTCAACCTCGAAGTATGCTAAAGAACAATTTCAGCATTTGCACCTAGACATGTATTATATATTAGTGAAGCTTGGTTTGCGATTAAAAATATAATTAACATTGCACAGTTCACTTTCACGGTCATTGCTAGTTTATTAAACTATGAATGAAGATACGTTATGTTATGATGACAATACGTTTCGAAATCTCCAACGTGTTGGCGTATTAGCACGACGCGGACCATTGGTATACCATTTAATTAATCTCTCCTTCTTGGCCGCACTGTCCACAATGCGAATGATATATCGACTAGCGAGAGGATCTAAATCGCGGTACAATAACCGTCCAAAAACGATATCGATATCGCCGAACAATCAATCCGTGTCAGACGGCCAAGAAAAAAATACACAAACGCGTAGGCGCCATGTTCGTCATACGAAAAAATGTGTGTTTGTGCGTGTAGGTGGTGACGAAGTTCGTAAAAATTTTCTTACATTTCCCAGCGGGTTTATGGCGAAGCAGAAAAATGTGTATAATTGAAAGGTGTTACGTAAATCGTAAGATTTGGGCTTTGGATACGACACGTAAAACTAGCTAATATAATCGAGCTGTGAATCAATGTATCAAATTATCTAAGTTCATTTAGTGTTGTTAAAGTTGCCATATGGTATGAAAAACGATGATATATTATTTTATATTTGAAATATGAGTTGATTTTATAACTGATTACAACAAAAATGTCAGTTAATCTTGCCATGCATATATTTACAATTATTAAACACGTTTAAATAGTATACGTACTGTAGTTAGCTTAATTCAGTACAAAGTATACCAGGAAGGAAGCTCAGTAATCTCATTACTTGAAATTACGAACATCTTAGAATCGACATTGCGTTTGTCTAATTCGTGCCCTTAAAACTTGAACAGTTTGTTAGCAAAGCAAACGGTTTGAATGAGCAAGTTTACAAAACATCTCTGGAATATTTGATCCATTTAGATGTATCTAAGGAGTACAAGAAATAGGAAGATTTGATAGAATGTATTGATTTCTTAAACAAAATGACGTAAAATGTTACGCATGATTTACACACGTTTTAAAGAAAATCGATATTTTTTCGCGCATTACACTAAAAACTGTAAACTAAGCTTCGTGCATATAATCTGTTTTGTATATGCACGAAAATAATCGAAGATAATAAGTCGCATGTACAATTAAAGACGTTTTATATTTCATTATCGAGTGTTTTTCGGAAGTACATACCGTAGACCTCCCCAATAACACGGTAAATTGTGGACGTGCTATTTGGATGCCCGTTACTTTATGTGTGAGCAAGCCATAGGGAGGATATCTTACCACACGCGACTGATTCGTACATACGTATTGCAAAAAAATGTATGAGTATTTTCTAGTCCCCCAAATACACACACCGAAATAGCACGTCCCTATTTACCGTGTTATTGGGGGGTCTACTGTACTTAAAATATGTGAATTTTATATTGTATTTCTACTGATAATGCAAATAAAAAAATACTTTTGTGTAGAATATATACTTAGTATTGTGTAAACTCAGTGAAAGCATACAATTCCGTTTAACGATTTAATAACATTATCCACCTTACTTTTTGCATATGATAATCTTAGATTCATAATATAAAATCATAACTCGATCAGAATCAGATTTTTATGTTAATATACCGATTTTAAAAGTTCATACAAGAGGCTCAAAATTTTGACATATTTATACTAGTAACCATAGGTTAACTAAATATTTATTTGCGATTTTAGGTTAGGTTAAAATTGTTCTCAGTACAGCTTTTAATTTTATCAAATAAAATTAATCAATTGTATTAGGTTAAAATGTTTGAAAATAGAGTTAGATAAATCTTAAAATAGTTTCGTCTGAAAAAACGAAGTTGAGCAATAAAAAAATATATTTTTAAAGTAACTTTATTAGTTAATGAACTTTAGCTTCATGACAAATTTCAGCGAAAAGTCTATTATATCAAACACATGACGATTTTATTGCTTTTGGCGTGAATTATTGACTCCCGAAAAATTAGAAATCCGATTTTAATGCGTTTTATCTAGTGAGAGAACCCAAAAATTATAAAATCGTCATAGTGTGAACGTTTGGAAACAAAATTTATGCCCCCTCCCCTAAATTATTTTTATCCATAATTCTAAAAACCCAAATACAGCCATCGTCTCATATATGTTTTATTAAAACATAATAATATAAAAAAGTAGTGAAATAAATTAAAACAATAAAACGTTGAGAATCACTAATTTTTTCTATAATTTACTATATATGCAATATAAAAATAAATAAATAAATAACAACAGAAATAATTATGGAAAAATACGTAAAATTAACTCACTCCCAGGGGTATACTAATAAATTAATAAATATATATAAATTAAGTCACTACTCAAAGGGTTAAGCCTTACTTGCCGAAATCCGAAATATCGGTTTTGCTACTTTGGAGAGCAATGCCGAATCCAAAGAGATCATTAAAAAAGAATCGGATACATTTTGAATGACTTATAAATGGGTATTTGCTTCAGTTGCAAATTTATTTTTAATATTATGTAATTCATCAATATTTAGATAGTAATTCTAAAAGGCTCGGCAGCTAAATGGTTATTTAAAGGCACTCAAATAAGTAATAAATTAGATTTTTATAGCAAAATCCAACCAAATAATCGTTAAAATCTGAGCAATCAGATCAAAAACGTCCATATATCTTGCCGGTAGAGTACTCTATGTCCTTCTTTGGCAGTAACTCTATATCCATTGCCGGGGTATGACACAAATCCGTTCATATCCATATGCAGGAGATTTCTCAGAATCAAAAACCTCTTAATAGTATGGCTCACCATTCTCATGTTATTTTTCTTCAGTACTTATTTAGTTCCGAGAAGTTATCTACTTTGACCGTGGCGAGCGGTCGCCACATATATTATACAAAAATCTGATACTGAATTTTTCTTTAATCATTTATTTGTATTGTTTCAGAATCATCAAGATGGTTGTGGGGGAGCCAAAACGCAGTATTATGGAGGGTATTGAGAATACGGGGGATGTGAGATTGCACGATCATCGGCTTAGGCTTAAACAAAGGTATTGTAGCGTAATCAATTATTATTTTTATGATTATACATTATTAATAACTGTCTATTCCTTTTTAGATTTGATATAATTAGAAAACTAGGCCAGGGAACATATGGAAAAGTGCAATTAGGAATTAATAAAAAGACAGGCCAAGAAGTAGCCATTAAAACAATTAAAAAGTGTAAAATAGAAACGGAAGCGGACTTAGTTAGGATTAGGAGAGAAGTTCAAATTATGTCTTCCGTCAGGCATCCGAACATAGTACATATTTATGAAGGTTTTATACACATTTTATTGTATTTTTATTATTTTTTATTTTAAAATAACAATGTTTTTTTTATTTTAGTATTTGAAAATAGTGAAAAAATGATATTAGTTATGGAATATTGCGCCGGTGGTGAATTATATGATTATCTTAGTCAACAAAAAGTATTACAAGAAGAAGAAGCTAGAAGGTTTGTATCATTTATTGAGAATGAAGATTAATCGAAAATCATCCCTTTCATATAACAGTATATTAATTTTTATTTCAGATTATTTAGACAAATTGCAACATCGGTGTACTATTGTCACAAACATAAAATTTGTCATAGAGATCTTAAATTGGAAAATGTTCTTTTAGATGAACACGGAAATGCAAAAGTAAATTATTTAATTAAATATTTATCATATAAATAAATCATTAAATCAAAACAATATGTTATAATAGATAGCTGATTTTGGTCTTTCAAACGTTTTTGAAGAAAGACGGTTGTTATCTACGTTTTGTGGATCTCCGCTTTATGCGTCTCCGGAAATCGTTAAAGGAACACCATACATAGGTCCAGAGGTATGTATCTATAATCCAAAATATAAAAATTAAACAGTTTTATAAAATATATTAATTTACAGGTTGATTGTTGGTCATTAGGAGTTTTATTATATACTTTAGTTTATGGAGCAATGCCATTTGATGGTTCAAATTTCAAACGTTTAGTTAAACAAATTAGCACTGGTGACTATTTCGAACCCAAGAGTCCATCAAGTAAGAGTTTTATTTTTAGTATATCACTATATTATTAATCTGTTATTAACTTTTATTTATCCTTTCAGCGGCATCACCTTTAATTAGAGAAATGTTAACGGTAGATCCGCTTCAAAGAGCCGATATTACGCATATATGTGATAGTTCGTGAGTTCAGCTATTATTTTTAATAATAAGACCTTTGTTACAATATTAAATAATTGATTTTACATAGATGGGTCAATAAAGGTTCAGACGTGTCATGTTTGGAGCTTGCCGAAGCTTTAGCCAATGAAACTCCTGTACGACTCGACCTATTGCTCTCTCTAGCTCCGCCTCCGACTATTGGAAGTGATAAACTAGTAGTCACCGATGAGGTAATATTAAAATATAATTAAATTATCTTCAAAACATTAATCAATATTGAATTTTAAGGTTTCGCATATAGGACCTGATGGCTCACCGTCTCGTTCTATGTCCATAGCGAACATTGATAACAATGCTGAAAGGAGAATATTAGAAATGGTTGCTGGTATGTATCTAACTTATACTTATTAAATGTGGTTTATTTTTAATTTAATTTTCAATAATAGAAGGCGGAACTGATGCAATTAAACCTTCACCGACGAGAACAATAGTTACCAATGAACAACCAAAGAGAAAATTAGAAACAACCGTTTCAATGGATAGTGCTCCAAGTCAAAGGAAAAAGGAACGCGTCTTAAGGTAGACTTTATATTTATTATACTAATGAATATATTAAACTTCAATATTTAACATAATTTTTTATTGTAGATCAAGTAGTGGTTCTAGACAAGATATCAATCGAATGGACGGAGAGCTAGCTGCGGCTCAAGCAGAGACTTACATAGAAAGCAAAGAAATTCCGAGAGACTTATCCATGATCAATAAAGACTTGTGCAACACTGATGTTAATATGGGCTCTGAAGAAATAGTGTTGAGTCAAAATATTGAAGCAATTGTGCCAGAAGAAGTGAAACAACCGAGTCCTGTTGTACCAAATGACATCATTAAAGTACCTAGTTTAGTTATGAAAAAAGAATCTCCGATCAAAGTTGTTCCTACGCTATCTCCAGACAAAACTTCACCCGTGAGTATATCATTTTTTAACTGCAAGATACTTGTTTGATTTCTTAATATATTTGTAAATACATTAATACAAAACTGTTGCCCCTTGAATATATGGGTTAAACGATAATTTTTCTTACTCTTGATTAAAATACATATGTATTAAAACACAAATGTATTTTTTATCTTATTAGGATAAGGTAAAAATTGTATATATTATTTTATTTATACATATTGCCTTTTCCTATCTTCATATTCTTATCGTTCTTGTGGCTTGTTAGTTATACCCTATTCTGTTGCTAATTTCAATTTAGGTGACCGCTCAAGCTAATAAAGAATGCAAAGTTCAAATTAAAGCTAAAGATGCTGGAGTTAAAGATAAGAGTGTCGCTTCAAAGCCTTCCGTTGTAAAGAAAAAAGTTTCAAGCTTAACTAAAAAAGAGGATAAACCCAAAACTGAAGCTGCGAAGGTAATACAAGTGTGCATGTTTTTTGCTATAGCTTTATAACAATTATTTTCTGTTATTAAAAACCTAATTGATTATTTGATTATAAAAACGTGTTATTTTTTAAGGAGATTTCGCCACCACGTAAATCGATAGAAAAGGACATAGCTGGTAGGGTTATTATATCAGATAAAAAGTCTGAAGAAAAGAAATCTGACGAAGCGACACCGGCGTTTGTGAATGAAACCTCACCTGTGAAAGTAACGCCAGAAAGACGGCGGTCGCGTATATTAGATACTGCAGAAAAATTAAACAACCTCAGCATACATCCTAATTCGAGCACAACAGAAAACATACAAAGTCCTCCCAAACCAAAGAAAGTCATAATTCCAGGAGTTAGTGTCGGAAGCTTTAAAGAACAATTCGAAAGGAGAGCTTCTTTGACGTCTGGTAATATTCCAGTGCCATCGAATGATCTCAAGAAAAAGCCAGAACTTACAAATAAAACACCTCCAAGTATTAAAATTTATATTTAATCCTATATTATGTAAAACATTGATCTGATTGTAAGTGTATGATTTTAGGTAATATTACTAGTCCAGTAGTTAACAAATCGTTCTTGGCGAAGAAAATAAATAGCGTAGATTCTGAACATCCGACAGCGCCGATTGAAATTATAAATAAAGAACCATCGAATATTAAATTAGAAGCGATCGGTATAGAACCATCACTGCCACCACCGCCTATTAAAGAAGAAATGCCTAAGGTTCTAGAAGTTAAAAAACCAGCAATAATCGAGATAAATAAAGTGCCAAAAATATTACACAAGAGCGAATCGCTAAGAGAACCAACTAAACGGGAATCTTTGAACAATAACTTATCGCTGGAAGATGCGAGAAGGTAAATAATATATATATTTATTTTATGATGTATGGATAATGTAATAAAAAATCTTATTATAGGAGCTTGCAACAATCTATGGTGCTGCTGACTCAAGCCAAAAACGAAGTCAAAGAGACTGGCGACGATTATCAAACAGAAAGGCAGAAGCAACTCAAAACTGCTAGAGAAATTATCTCAAATGCTATCGGAGAAGACGGAAAGAAGATTAACCGTATATGCATGGGTGCAAAACCACCAGTGCCGTACGGAAGTGGGGGTCGTAGCTCTTCAGGCACTATTAGTTTGAATAGCCTCAGTTCCTTGCCAAGCTCCCCACCGACAAGTCCACCGCATCCTAGGCCAATTGTGCGCGAAAGCCCAGCGCGTACTTTCCGCACTGAAGTCCAACACAGAGTGGACGATGTTAGAAATAAATTCTTCCCCAATTCTAGGTATGTATTAATGTATAAAATCCTTAGCTTTCTTCTATAAAAGTGTCACATCATTCAATGTTATTTATTCATATAGTGTGCAATATATAAATAAATACATTATCTGCCAAAACATATAGATATTTTGGCATTATTAAATTGATCATGAGAGAAGCATTCAACTCTCAAGTTAATTCCTACTATATTGCATGGCTGTCTTTTTCATCTGGGATTTAAAATTCCATAGCAGATATTTTGTAATTTTCATATTTAAAATATTGTTTGTGAATTTTTAGTGAGACTGACAAACTTTGAGAATTACAGTATAATAATATTTCTATTTTGATGTTATTTTAGGGGCGGTTCTGTGGAACGCATTATTCCAATTCATTTCGGCGAAGATGCGCCCAGAATATCGAATCCTTCGCCAGCTCCGTCTAGTCAATTGCCTTATCAAAGAAACAATTCGATGCCATTCAGACTCGGCTCATTACCAAGAGGATGCACGCCCGATTACGAAAGTGAACAAGCCCATCAACAGCCTCCTACACCATCGACTCCAGCATCGGTTTCAACAAAATCTGAGCCAATCAGGAAGAGTCCCAGAGAAATCATCATACCGATTGAAGTCGAAGGCAAAGGGTACGTCACGCCGAGACAAGGCAGTCTCGAACCTAGCGATATTCCTAACAAATTGCCACCGTCCAACATTGGATTCGGATCTCGATTCCCCAAACCGAGAAGGATCAGGTATTTTATTTTTTTTTTAAATACAGTTATTCGAAGAACAATAATAATATATTATACCATTACAGCTCTTTGGTCAGCGGAGGGGAGTCTGAAGACGATGATGATTTACATATGCATCGTTTGAGGTATGTTTTCAAGTTCCGTTTTACTCTTAACTATATAATCATGACTGTATCTTATTCAGGAGTACGCGTAAGGTGAGAGTTGATCCCGAAAAGGATTCTGTCAGTTCAGGCGAAGAAGATGACGACGAACGCTTTGAACTTCTCACGGCTGAAAACTTATTCTCGACTTTGTTAGATAGGGTGAGTCTCAAATTAATATCTTCTATCTTTTGAAAGACGGGTTTTATGAACAAGCATAAATATACATCTGATCTCATCAGTGTCAACTACAGCATTCATTACAGATTAAAAGTCTTCAATATTTTTGCTAGAATATCTGTATCGCCTGTGTATTTAATGTACTTATGATTCTTATCCGAATCTGTGCTTATCTTTTTTAGCTTTAAACAAGTATTTAGTACATATTAAATAACATCAGCGATAACACACATCTTTTTGGAAATTGATTTTTATATGGGTGTTCAAAAAGTCTTAACTGTAGTGAATATTTTGTATTGCTTAGTACCTGGTCATGCGCATGGACAATGTATCTGACTTGCAAAATTGGTATATGATGATAAAACCATTGGTATATGTGGCATGTGCAGTATATCTACAGAATAGGGAATAACTAGAATGGCCGTTCAATACAAATACGTATATAAAATTTAAGCTGTTTGCAGAGCAAATTTGACTTAGGCGTCGAAAGCCTGAACTATTATCTGACAGGATCGTACTCGTATCATCATAAATATACATTTTTTTAAAAGAAAATATTTTAAATAAGAGTTTTGTCCTTATTATAATTATTTTAAAATAAAAATAAACAAATGTAACTTACATAATATGTAATATTGAATTTCGAAAACAAAATATAATTATATATTTTAGTAGATTTATTCACACGCGTTCGTTTCTGATGCTCCATCGTATTTTATTTGAAAACATCAATTAGGTTTATTTAATATAAATAAAAGAATAAAATACAATTTAAATTTTTTTTATTTCTGTTATAGTATTATATATTAAGATCCACAAGATCTATTAGTATTGACAGAAAAAACTGTAAAGAAAACTGCCAAACTTCCTTAAATACAATATCTTAATAAATATACAATATACCATCTATGTACTGACAAAATTCACTAATTGCAAAACTCATTACTAAGGTATACTAATTTTAAAAAAGCCTTTGAATTTTTTTATGTTAAATATCTATATAAATGATTTTTTAAAAGCAAGCTGCTGGTGTAGGTAAAGACTATTGTCTGATGACAATTATATTTTTTGTAGGTGTCAATTTTATATAAACTGTAGTTAGTGACTTGTCAGCTTAGATATGATTTATACACTACATGTAAATATCTAACATACAATAATTATCTTTCCAAAATTACTGACCTTTAAAATGGATTAGTTTATTATAATAATTACGTTTACTTTCTATATTTATAAAAGTTTTTGTTATAAAATGTATTCTAACATCTAAATATTTTTTGAAATAATTTTGATTATTTGTATTAAATGGTTTTCCATTGGAGATTGGTCAAACATATGGTCATGCAGATCTTGAAAAATACCTATACCCATGGAAGATTTTAATACCTAAGTATTAAAATCTTTATTTGTATTATTCGATGGTATGTTTTTTCATTTTTTGAAAACCATTTTTGGTAGTGTAAAATAAATTTAATTGTAAATCTTCTATTTCTTTTATTAGATATTATTATATGCTGATTTTGTTGATTTGATGTTATCCTAGGTCTTCCTGGACAATTTATATCACGATTTATGCGCTTCATGCACTGCCGTCTTAGAAATATTTAATTTTTGAACAATCTAGCGTTGAGTTTTGCTCTCCATATGAAGAGTAATAATTGAAACTTTGTTTTCTATGAGAACGCTCGGTAATGAGCGTTCCTACTGTGACGGCGTCGACACGATTTTATTGCTTCTGACGTGAATTTTTGACTTCTGAGAAAGAATAATTGTTTTTTGCGCTCTCCTATTGGTCAAAATTCGGTTTAGATATACTTCATTTGATTCGCTTCAGTCGAAATATTGCTATAAAATGTCTTAATATGAACGATAGATATCTGAGCGTTTTCACTGTAACGGCGACGACACAATTTCATCATTTGGGGGAATTTAGCCAGAAAATGCATGTCATTTGATGAAATACTATGAATCTTAATGAAACGAATTATTATATAAACGATCATTGACTGGCTAATTTTTGCCCTCCACTGGAAAAATCTGAAAAGACATCCCGTAAAAATTTGGTTACAGTAATCCTTACAGATGAATTTGGCTTCATGCTTATTTTTCTATATAAACAAAATTTGGACCAGGTAGGTGTAGAGAAATGGTAGGGTGGGGTGATTATATTTGTATTACTCTTTAACGATTTATATTGGGGGTGGAAGTGAGATAACTAATGAAAGGCGGGAACATGTTTACGTTTTGAACAGGGTCCTAAAGAGTAGCTATGAAAAATCTGGTTTAGGTCCTTTTGGTATCTTATAGTATGTTAGATATGGTTTTATTTTATAAATAAACCTTAGAAAAACTCGGAAGAATCTGAAAGTATTTCTTTTGTTCTTAATACACAGGCAGTATACACTTTTATATATATAATATATGGATAACTTGACAAATATATTTTTACTTTATAGGTGCGAACTTTAACGAATAGACTCAACGGTGAAGAAGGAACCGGATTCTCTCAGCATCACCCATCGTTATTCAACAACTTGCACTCACCTTTCTTCAACAGGTACTAAGCTCGATCTTAAATCAGTTGATACACTAAATACTAATATCTCACTTATTCTTTCGTAATAATTTCTTATTAATAAATTAATTTTGCTTTTTAATACAGCCCCCACTTACCTAGGCCGCATAAAAGGCATAACGTAATGTGAGTATAACTGATATTCTCTATACATTTTAATTACCTTTCTATTAATCAATCTTGCACTGATTATAATAATTAACTTTTAATAAATCTAATGGAATGCAGCATTCACAAAGTAAAACAGGAAAGGGCACGCTCTGAAAGCTCTGAAACGTAAGTGTAGGTACGATTTAGTTGCAAGGTTATTACTTTAGTTAAACATGTTGTTATTTATGTGATGTTCTATTTACTCGTTGCGATAATGTTTGATTTATTTTATAAAGGCGCGACGGAGCGTCGTGGCGAAGGAGCGCATCCCGCGACATGCCGGACTTCGAATCCATTTTCCCGTCGTTCCCGAGAGGTATGATCGCTTTTGCCGAACACATTGATTAAACTATCTGTTTGCGACTTATACGTAGATTTTGAGCTTAATGTGTAATAGAAGTTGCACGTTGAATTATAATTTTTCATTAAATTATTTTGTTCTCTTCGTGTTTTAGTATTAAATTAAATAAATAAATTAAAAATAATAATAATATAATCTAACTATAGTTTGTATGATTTTTTTTATCAATAATATTTTTTTAACTTTAACCCTGAACATTTTAATTTCTATAAATGTGCAATCCTTATTATTTAAAAAAAATGCTTTTTTATAATCATAAATATTTTTTAATGAGGTATGTTTTAAATTGATTTAAAAAATTTAGATTAATGATAACTTTATTAATGTAGCCTCATTTTTTATTTGTTTAATAATTATTAGTATACCCCTAGCTTTTTTAATGTAAATTTAATATTACTAATAACAATTAGTTTATTATGAAGATTGTGCATATTTAACCTTTTTCAATTTGAATAACAGTATAAATAATTTTAATTATTTTATTTTAATTGAATAGGGAGCGATCGAAAAAGTGGGGTAATATTGAAAGTATTGAAAAAATAATGAACATTTAAGGATGATTATGTTGATTGATGGATATTTTAAATTGTAGGTCATTTTGGTTTAATTTGCAGATTATTTATTACATGACATTTGTAATTTAGATGTAGATTCATTATTATATTTCATATTTGAGAATATTAGCATGTATTATTATTAGTAGATAATCAGATATTGTAGATAAATAGTTCCATTCAAAATGATCACAGTTCAATCATATCCGATCATAGTCAACATTTTAGTTTTTTTTTCTCGATGGGGCATTATATATGATAAAGGGCATTTTTATATATATACATATATAAGGTTGTAAAATTTAATGAAATATATACATACGTATACCTAACCTTAATTTTATATATAAATTTATTATTAATTAATGTGTTCAAGTGTATCTGTTTTTTATATTTGTTTAGATATTTAATGATTAATTAATTTATATATATACATGAAGATATATATATAAAAATACACATATATGTATAATGAGTATGTGTATGTGTGATGTGGTTGCAGTTGGGTTGCGCGTTACTCTGCATGCACCGAATGCAACACCGAATGCCAGCGGGTCAACTAACCACATGCCCCAGTCAAATGCCACAAAACAATAGGTACAACATCTATTATCTCACCATTTTGTGTTGCAACAACATCCAGCTGCTTGCTACGTACGAGGTGGCCGCTTGGTTTACGTTTTATCATGATTGAATCAGATTGGTCAACTCCGAAATCGTAATCGTATACGTTTGGTCTTTTTTATTTTATATATATATATATAATACCATATTATTATTATATCAGTTATATTTATTGCTTTGAGGTGTTTCATTTACTGGCCAAGTATTTGCATCAAGTATAGGCATCATTTATTGAGTATCAAAGCAGTTATCATACTTGCCGTTCCATTGTACATATTATCTTTATAACAAAATTGTTACTAGATTTTTTACCCCGTTTGCCCAAAATTAAATACAAATATAATAAAAATCATTATTTAATTTTAGCGAATATTGCACAAAATAATTGTTACATTCATTACTTTGTTTATATTTATACAGTACACACTTTTTTTATTGTCCTATAACTAATAACATAACGCTTTGAGAATGTTAGTTATGAATGCCTAAAATGTTTTTTTTGTTTAAATTTAATGTTTAATACTTAACATGTCCATGAGTGTTTCGTAGATATATTAGTCTTAATAACAAATAATGCTATATCTAAATAATCGTTCATATAAAAAAATATTTTTTTAATAAAAATTCTTTAAATATATATTATGAATCTATTCTGTATGGCCAAATACATATTTAAATCACTGTATATATCATTGGCTGGCTGCATGTTATGTGTGTTTTAATTATTTTACAGGCTCCAAGAAGTCACGCAAGGCAGCATCCAATATAAGCAGCCATAAGTCATCACACTCGCAGACATCATCGAACGATATAGAGTCGAGCAACACAGAACAGCCCAAGATTTCAGAGTCAAACCAAGAACACTTAGATTTGTCCGATTTAGATTTGAGCAAAATTGAATTTTCTGAAAAAGATATGGAGGCACTCTCCGGTTTAACGCCTGCCTTGTCCCGCAGATTACAAAAACAACTATTGGATCACTTACCTCCCGCTGCGGCTAGATCTTTACGAAGAACTCTCTCCTTGAATACGCAAAACACTGACAATAAAGCTCAACAAAAATACACAAGAAGCTTGTCGGCCAGCAAAACAATCAATAACAACTATTCACATTTAGAAGAAGATGAAAAATCAACAGAAGATACAACATTCGTATCAAATAACGGCAAACATAGATTATCTTCATTTGACGACGACGATACAAGCTCTATATCTTATTGTTCAACTGTAAGCAGACACGATAAAGATCTAAACAAAGCAGATTCTACGTCTTTAAAACATGATACAAGTTATAACTCTTTAGATCGATCAAACGGTAGATCGGATCCGAGAAACGCTTCCAGCGTTAGAAGTACACCTGATAGATCAGTTTTGAGTAAATATCTAACACCGGACGACTATTACGGTATAAATAAAAATAAACTCTTAACGGAAAGTTCCTCATTGGACTATAATTTGCTCAATCCGAATAATAACACTCCTGGATTATTAAGACGACTTTCGCCGCGTACAGCATCAATGGATTCCACCCCTCGTCGCAGAATATCCAGATTTTTAAGACCAGATTTTTTCGATACCCCTAGAGAAGAAAGCATTTATGTTCGCGAAAAACTTGACAAAGAGACTGAGACTCAACAAATACTAAAAGAAATCAGAGAGAGGAGAAGTAGAAGCGGAGCGACCAGTCCGCTCAGTCCTTTAGCGTCGACGGATATCTCGTCATTCTTTGAAGTTCCACATTCGAAATCTAAAACCATTTTATCTCCGGTGAGTCCGACTGCCAACAGAAGTCGATCGGTCACACCGTTTTATCCGATTCTTGACAACATACGAGAAGTTCAAAGTGATTTCAATGCTAATAATCAAACTAGAATTGAAATAAATTCAATTGAACTGGAAAATAATGCAGATATAAACATGAATTCTAACAGTGATTTTAAAGCAACGAATCAAGATGAGACTCATTTGCCTCGTCCTAAAAGTTTTCCTTGTAAAGATAATGTAATGAGTGCTTACATCGAAACTGAAAAGCAAAATGTCAGCACAGATATTAAAGCAAATGATATAGTTAAGAAAGTTGCTACTAGAGAATCTAAAATAATTCGACCTAAAAGCTATCCAGCTGCGTCACCTTCTCCCGAGAAAAAAATTAAAAACATTCCAGACACTGAAGTTAGAAATTCTAAAGAAAATTCCCCAAACAGTGATTCTAATCACATTATATACAATATTACGCCACCTAAGAAAAATTCAATCGATGATGACAGCGATATCACAGTGACGTTTAATATCAATCTTCCACCGAAAGTTTCGAAAATTCTTAAAGAAGAAGAAAAACCGATTGAAGAGATCAAAAAACCGTCCCCGAAAAAGAAAATTATTATCAAAAAGAAGTCTTCTAGTGCGAAATCAGTTTCTTCCGCAAATAAAACAGATTCAGCATCAACAGATTCTAACGTAAAAAGCGATGAGGTAAAAGAAACTCAATTTAAAAAGAGATCAGTCTTGAGAACTATCGGTCAGAAAATTGAAAAATTACGAAGCGATAGTTTCAGTAAAAGTGCATCGCAAGAAAAAGAAGTAGTGATTAAAAAGCAGAATTCTTTGCCTAGTGAAAAAGCACCGGGCTTGAAAGCGCCTCAAACAGATAACGCTACCAGAAGAACGCTTAGAGAACAGTCTGTTCCCATTCAAGCTGAACCGACAACCGAATCTGGGTTAATCAAGAGAGCCGTGACGGTCACAAACTTACCGACTTTGGAATCTCAAAGCAAGAAAAGTGTAAATAAAGTTTTCGGCTTGTTCAAGAAGTCAGATTCAAAAGATAAACTCAATAAAAGCGGTCTGCCAGTACAGATGACTGATGACAATATTTCAAATGGCAAAATCCAAGCAGATCTCGATAGCAAACCGAAAAGACCCACGTCACTTTTATTAAATGGAATCGGCAAAAGAGTACAGGCATGCTATAACGGCGCTCTATCTGATAACTCTTTAATAAAACCGGATAAGAAAATATCTACTGACGGAGCAAGCGTGCCTAAAGCCGAAGAAGGCAAAACTTCTAAGAAAGGTTTAAAATTAGATTTCTCACGGTTACCGAAATTGAATCAAAGTATTTTCAATAAGCGCAACTCGTTAGATTATTCGAAAGAGTCTGAAGAATTTAAGGATTTAAACGGAAATGAAGAAGTGAAAGCGGATTGTGAAATAAAGCAAGATGATAGCTCTGTTATAGATACTAATTCTGTCTCGAACGGAGATTATACTCCAACTACGGAATCGTCTATTTGGTCGCCCGATTGTAATTCTAATAAATTTGCTTCAGAGCAAAATCAAAGGTCGTGTTCTCCTGATTATTCCGAATGTTCTCCAAAGGAACACGATAGCACTGTCTCTGAATCTGAGAATATAATAGATAGGATTCGCCGTAAGAGCTTTTATTCGAGATTTAACGAGAAAAAGAATCGCAGAAAGAGCTTGCTCGTCGGCCCCGGCGCTAAAGAATACATTCCTTCCGCTAGAATCAATCCGCAGAGTGATAGTGACGATATTCAGTATTCCAGTCGTTACGACCCTATCACACCCACTTCTCCCACAAAATACACTCCTTCAAATTTAAGTTTCGAAAAGCCAGAGAGTTCACTGCCCAGTCCCAGAATCAGATCTACCTATGGCAACGATCATTTTTTGACTTCAGCGCACACATCGCTGGATAGAAACGATGGGATTTATTCAGGAGGTTTAGACAGTAGCTCGTACGGTTCGGTTTCGCGGTACCCTCGAACAATATCGTACTTTGACGATTATGACGCGAGGAACATTGCGGCCGAGACGAAGAGTCCCAGCTCACGTTACGGCAGGACATTGTCATTGCTCTCACCCGGCATTTACGCCACGTACAGTCCTCGATCGCACACTAGAAACCCGGCGATACTGCTCCGAGACTCTGTCGACTCGGACACTACATCTGAGGACATTCTCACGAGAATACGAAACAGGAAGAAAGCAGGAACACAGAACATCAGCCACGGTGACGAACACACATTGGACAATAAATTCAGGTATATGACACTATGAATACACTTTGTTTCATTACTTAAACCAAACATAAACTAACGTTTGACTCTTGGATGATGATGATGATGATGAAATACTAGAAAATATTGCATATATTTTTGCTTAACTCACTTTTAACTTTTTCAAGTATACATATATGTGTGAATTTTTATACATTATAGATTAAACGGAATTATTTTATTTATATGTAAAAAATCATCCTTAAATGTTTTCTTCGTGTAAATATTGCTTATTTATAGACATCGGACATTTTTTTCAACGCCGATTTTTCAGGACTCGTCCAATGGGGTCGGTGTTTTATTCGGAGCTCGGTGCTGAAATCAGCGAATCAATACCTTAGGGAAGGGGGAGAGACAAAGCTGGCCCACTCACTTAACTCTGAATTGGTAGATTCATTTCAAATCTTCCAATCTTTCTGGCTAGAATGTCAGGTCTCTTATAATTAGTTGTGTAAAGTCCCAGAGAAACGACGTTTAGATTGTTTTTATGCCCTTATACCCTTATACTATTCGTCTCATATTGCATCTTTGTTTCCATTTATTTGGTAATTTGCTCTCTACGTCTAAGTCATATGGAGATAAACTTGTCTTGATACTCTTTTGAACTTAAATTTGCGGATTTTTTATTATAGAGGTCTCGAATTACAATCATTAATTTTTATGGTACCACTGTCTTTTCCAATTCCCAAACTTTTTCTATTTTAAATAGTCGAATGTCTTTTTAGACAAAAATTCTTACTGTTTGGCAGTTAACATATGTCCGGTGTTTATTTATAAATCTATTCAATAAAATAAATATAATTGTCAAGATAATTTATGTTAAAATAAATAAATTAGTAATTTATAAGCTCATTTTAAGCATATACACAAAGATCCGAAATATATGCGTATAACTCTTGAACTGCTAATGTTATTAAAAATTACAATGATTTTGTGACATTGATGAAAGGGCTTGAAATTCGTCTTCTGTATAGCATTAACAACCTCGAGATATAGGCATATAAAAAATACTCAAGAGCGAGTCAGATAAAAACTTTTAATAACAAATTTCTTGTAATCTTCATGGCGTTTAATACAAGGTTTTAGTGCTTAACCCTTTGCTGCTATGATGTTTTTAAAAATCCTACCCATTTACATATTCATCGATCCATATCATACAAAAATAAAATAAAGTATTTAATAAAATGTTTCAAATCTTTTTGAGCATTACAACTCAAACAACGGTCTTCGTTAAATCTTATCGTCGCATTGAATGAAGACAACGATATATCGTTCTTTAGCATTGTAAGAGTTTAAAAAAGCAACAAATTAATGGTTAGAATTTAAATCAACTTTGGGTCAGAATAAAAATAAAATTTCGGTGAGAATTTTATTAACAGCCTGGTCGTTATTATATTATTCAGGGTCAGAATGAGTCAGAATGAAAATATTGGACGATCAGAATTAAAATAATGAATGGTCATAAGTATATTATTCAAGGTCAGAATAAAAATATAGGACGATCATGTGAATTAAAAAATATAACATTTATAAATATAAATGCGCAATAAATTATTTATTTTAGAAATATCTTAAAAAATATCTCACTCGCTCCAAAACTGTTGTGCAGGTTAGGTGCGAACGAGCTTGGTCAGAACATTGAACACCCCATTAATAACTCTCAATTAAACTGTAACGAATCTATTTAATTGTATGTAGGACGCGAAGTTATTCAGAGCGACGAACGAAGCGGGAATAACGACAGAGCGGTAGCAGAGGGCATGCTTGGCTTATTATGGTGACGTATCTGACGATGTAGTGAGCCTAACCGAACAAGTTGGTCCTAAACACCTTGATAATGATAAACTGCCAACATGCGAATGACAGATCGACCATTTGTACCAATCTACAGTGTTACAGTAATAATAACACTATTACCAACTGAAAAAAATGTCTGACCATCTGTCAAAATAATTCTTACATTTAATATAAATTCAGACCAGTCCAATTTAAATTCTAACCATTTAATATAAATTCCGACCAATTAATATAAATTCTGACCCATGTAATATAAGGTGACCAGACGTTCTTCTTTGAGGAGGATTGTCTTCAAAAATATTGTCCTCCTTGAGCAAAAATGATTGAGGTGATCTTTTTTTAGCTCATGCAGCAAACCTAAATTTCAGAAATGACCTTTTTATAGCTCTCAGCAATTTTTCTTCTATGTCCTCCTTGAACAAAAATTTCCAAAATGACTTTATTTAGTTTCCGCAGCAATCTGTCCTTTGATATTTTCAAAATCTGGTCACTTTATGTAATATAAATTTTGATCACAACCGTATTAAAATTCTGACTTAAAAATACGAACCGTTAAAGTGTATGGATACTGCAGAACCTCTGTTGCTTTGGGCTGTCTTGAGTGAAGACACTTTGTAACATTCATCTCCAGATTTGAGAGTATTTCATTTTCCTGTACGTGATGCCTTTAACTCTGATGTAACTACTTGGTGTACATAAACTAACGAGAACATGAGAACTTTCTAGTCCAATCGTATATTTGCTGGAGTGACCCATGCCATACTGAACTTTCTTTTGGGTTTCATCACTTTGCTACTTAAAAAACAAATGACAGCAGTACTAATTTTAAGCTACTAATGTGTCTTTGTGTTGTATGCCTGATTTGTACTGCCATTCTTCAAACTATTTTTGAACTTTTATCGCAATTTTAAAGTTTTTATGTGATTCATCATGTGTCTATTAATGTAAAATAAAATTTATAACAGTTTAGTTATTCTAGAGACTTTCCATTTAATGTATTTTTATAATAACACATAAACATTTAATAGAAAATTGGTCATGAATGTAGTACGTAAGAAATTCACTTTTGGAGTTATTAATTGTCTTATCTTTAAGTGGTGAAAAAAATTATGTTATGGTTTACAAATCATTTCTTGTGTTAATTTAGTTTTTATATCATTTTCATTGTATATAATATAGATATCATATTTTATAAAAAAAAAGTAGTGCATGCTTCTTTCTTCGTAGTCTTCTATAACAATACATTATCATTTTCAGATCCAATCACACACATGACAGTGAACATGACATGTCCGCCAACAAATTGGAATGATCATACGTATTTTCAAACGAGGACCTGAATAAAATAAAATATAAACATAAACGAGAGCTCGCTTTCTATCCAGTTATATGTGTATTCATTATGTGTAGCTTTATAGATCTATTAGAAGCGATATTTAAATATACATAATATACCTGTGTCATGCATTGTTCATCTCTCAGACTAACTCTGTAGATTTGTTTTGTGTAACATTGAGAATAATGAAATGTATTTTCTTCTCTGGCGTAGGTACATTTATTCAAGATGGAGGGAATATCCCTTTTAAGTATTTTGCCGAGCTTCAGACTCCACATGTTGATTCTTAAAATTTTGAATGTGACGTTAAATTTTTACATTTTCTTTTTTTATATACATATGCGTATGACATATGAATAAATGTTATATTGTCATTTTTTTGGAACGATGACTGATTAAAAAGATAAAATTAAATGTATCTGTGATATTGAAAAAAATGGAAATATGGATTCTGAGATAGACGCTTATCAATCTGAATTCGGTGGCCTTAGGAACGGTGATCGTCGGTAAATGTTTGATCTTATTCTGTGAAGTGTATCTTCTAAATGAACAAATTTTTAATTTTGATAATTGAATTTATACAGTTTGAATTTAAATTGCCAAATATTTTTTTTGTAATAATTTATTGAAGTGAACTTTTAATGTGAATGTAAGTAATCGCGATATCATCAAAATCATATCTATCACTTAAAGAATAAGTAGTCTATATTCAAAATGTTTGATTTTTATAGAGAAATGTGCTTTTGATAATATTGATAATTTAACAACGAAGAAGATGGCTTATGTTTTTTCTTTAGTTTTTAAATATGATTTAAAAATATAGTAATTTTATTATATATATATAATATATATATATTTTTTCATTACCACAACTGCATTTATTATATTCACATAAATGCGAATGATAAAAATATAGTTTATTTTAAAATATACCTTTATGATGGGTTAAAAGATTAATATTAAAAAATGACCCAACTTGTATGTCGATCGGACAGTTTAACGGTTACTAACCTTTAAAAAAGCTACTTATTCTAGTCTATTATGTCATTGGTGCCGAAATATATAATTTTAAGTAAACTATCGTCTCAAAGCAACAAACACGATATTTTAGCTAGTTTAAGTGTAATAAAATAAGAATCTATGTAAATATTATATTCATCTTAGAGACTGCATAAAACGATTGCTAGTTGCAATAATAGCGCTTGTTAACATTTTAAAAATATACGATTATCCTACGCTATTGATTTTTTTTAATTTGTGAAACGTTGTCCTTTTATATGAATTATAATTATTATTATATTATATATACACACCCACACATTATATACATAGTTATATATATTATATGAAATGTATAAATGCTAATTTAAATAATTATATTAATATACAATGTTGAAGTTTATCACGTTAAACTAATTATGTTAACAAATTATATCGTTTTCATATTATCCGGTTGCATTATTGGAACTTTATTTCGAATTTGTGGAATGAAAATACATTTGTGATATATTTCTATTATTATTTAATTCCTCAAAGCGTACATGTAAAAATGTGTTTCTCTCTATATTGTATATTTAAAACTTGTGTACTTTTGTCATATATTTATTACGTATTTTTAATCCTTATTTTTCTCTCGAGTTATCACACAGTTATTCATCCATGGAGGTTGTGAATTGTTCTCAGATTTATTATATCAATTTTTCATTTTAAAGCAAATTTTATTTATGTATTGTAAACTTTTCTTACTTTACAATCCGACAGATTTATTATAGTACTTATTAGTTTTAGGATATGTATCATTAATTGTGTAAAAAAACTTTCATTATGTATTTCATTAATTTTTTGTTATCAAATTTTTAATTCTGGACTCATTGTATGGTTTTATTTTCGATACCATTAAAGTCCATCTAGTAAAACTTGTTGTTTTATTATAAACTAGCAGCACCTGGTATTTATCTAGTGTTCCTGGTATTATAAGTTCTTGGAAGCCGTCAAATAAACTAATCTTCTTTCTTGTAAAATATGTATAAAAAAAAGTAACAAACACTATTTAAAAATAAGTGGTAATATATAATAATATATAAAATAATTTTAAATGAATTTATTACATATTATATAATAAAAAAATATAAAATATGACACTTATTAAAAAATTGAATTGTTCATCAGAGACTTAAACATTAAGTGGTGCTTGCACCAAACGGGTAAAATTTAAAAAAATCATTCAGATAAAAAGCATATAACTTTAAAATAATTCTGCATAATGCTTCCTATCAGTTTCGGCTAACTTTTCCAAAATTTCATCATATTCAGTTGTAGGGAATCGATCGATCCACGATTGAATGAGACCTTCATGACTCGGTTCGTACGTCTTTAAGGTAACAACGCCATCCAAAAGCAAAGTATTAGGTTGCACCAGCATCTTCCGAGGTTGTTTATGTGCCAACACAATATCTCTCCATGACTCCCAAGAATCCCTGAGTTCGCTATAATGAGCGAACAGCTTACGAGCTCCTGCTATATCGGCAGTCGATTTAAGAATTTGAAGCTTCAACAAGAAGTTACCTGTAAGATATTCATCGTTACATTATAAAATTCAATAAAATATGTTAGTATATATAAAGATAATACAACATACCGACAACTTTCTTTCCGATCGTTTCAATTTTGGTCTTATCTAAAGATATATGCATATTTTTTCCAGGTTCAGTCTCCGTTATGGACAGCATACCTTCGCCTTCCAATTGAATTAAGCGCATCAAAACGAAGCGAGCTTGAGAATGGGCCTAAAAATAAATGTTGAAAAAACATAAATTAATATGCCTTTTAAAATAGACTACTTATATTTAATATAATTCATTAAAACAGCATTTAAAATTTAATTGCAAGATCTGAGTTGTTATCTATAACAAATTTACTACAAAATTGTACATGAAAAGTTTAGACATAAGATTATAAAGTCACTGTATATCGGTTCTTACTGATTGATTCTGCTTCGTTCAGGTGAACATCAGCGAAACTGCACTAAATCAAAGGTACTGTATTGTTAGGTAAACAGTTTGATACAATCTTTGCACTCCAAATATATTTTCAGTGAATTTGCCAATAATTATGTTTAAAGTAATACAATGGGGTAAAAACAGGTTTTAATGTATATATAAGAGGGGGTTTAAATTATGATGTCTTCAATGTGTATATTGAACATTCATTTAACAAATTAATATTTAAAATTAAGTGCATCTTGAAAGAAAACTGGATATTTTTTTACAGGTGTCACAATAATGTCGTTTCTTATCTTTCTTTGCGACTTCTGTGGTTCTGGTCCCCAAATTTTAATTGTGATCTGTTTAAATATAGATATTCTAAATAAAATACCCAGAATATTTAAAAAAACTTTTACAGGAATAAAATATTTTATATTCGGAACAAAAAGAATTCCCATATTTATGATTTACCTAAGAAATGACATTTCTTAGGACAGAAGAAAACTTGAATTTGTAACTGCCGTATTAAGTAAGGTTAGTAACAGTGGAAAGGGAGGAACGAATATGACTGGTACAATCAGCTTTCAGCAGTTCCCTTTGACCTATTACATTTAAGGTAATTCACTTCTCAGCACCTGTTGCCTTAGTATTAGCAAGTTGAATTAGAGAGCTAAGAATTCATCAAATTTTCGTTGAGCAAGTTCGAGAGTCAGTTTGTGACATGAGTGTGAGAGTGATTGTTAATCGATTGGTGTGATCAAATGTCACATCCTTATACTGTTCCTTCAAAGAAGCTTAGAAAAGTGGAGAATTTGGAACTAATCCCGTTATTGTTTAGCTCCACCTCAGATACTTCCCTAGTGAAAGCTTAACTTCAAGGATGGCATTTGTAGGCGACGGTCCGATAATTATAAAGGATACATACAACTTGTTCAATATGAGGTCATTCATATTTTTTCTAGACGTATCTCGAATCTTAATAAAAAGTTTTTCATGTTGTGGTAATTGATGGCGTTCAAATGCAATTCTCGGGTGTTTGGTTCAATGCTTTGTTCAGCCAAATTTGCAGCTTTTTAAATTACTATTGTTTGAACTTAAACACTTACAAAATTTTGGTTGTAACAGTCTAAATGATTTGTAAAAGACTTTCCATTTTTTAAAGGCGCATTGTCAGGAAATATTGGTCTACGATATTCAATACATTGTTTTGCCAACTTTTTAATTTAAAGAGGCTGATGATTTATAAGATATTTTTTTATTAAAATAGATAATAATAATAAAAATTAATAACCTGAAGCCAAGCTTTTGTAGCTGGTTGGTACATTTCCACAGCTTTGGCCGCTCCAGTCCACATCATGCTCAACCAATTTGTATAAATAATATTATCTGCTTCTTCTCCTTCATAACCGAAAACTCTACAAAACATAAATAAATAACATTCAATACAATTCAACACAATTATGTCTTATTCAATTCCATACTTAAGTATATCCCTGTTCAAACAAAGATAAAGCCCAACGGCTTCAGCTCTGCACTCTTCGAACGCTGAACCAAGACTGGTAAATTGAGAATCGTATCGCTCACCGTCATTGTACCAAGATGTAATGGGTTCGCCTGAAATTAGTGAAATTAGTCATGACATTCACAAATACTGAACTAATAACTTAAATTAAATACATACCTGTTAACGGATTCTTGACAGTAGCAATGTCAAAGTTGTAAGTTCCATCAGCGTGTTTATAGAATAACTTTCCACTTCCATGACCAAGCAATTCGTGCAATCCTACTTGAACCTTTAAAAATTTTTTTTTAATTATATTTGATACACATATAAAGAAGATATTTCTATATTACATCGAAAGCATGAACTCGATATTTGTTGACCATTGCTGAATCTTCCTCTGATAAAAACGGTGTTACAGCATCTTTATAATGAGCTGGTATCACGTTTCCTAGTGATACATTTTTGAAACCTTCCTCTTGACGAATCTGATCATCTAAAATAAATATATGATAAATAAGTACTTGTAGTTATTAACTTTTTTACATTAAATACAAATCTACACTCACAATTAGGTATGTTAATACCAGCAGGCACTCCACTGCCAGAAAACGTTAAAACATCTAAACTGGTGAAATCGGGTTGTAAGAACTTATCCTTCTCATACTCGGAACTCCACGGCAAGTATTTTAAATAGCTCTCGGCGTTATCTACTAGAGTTTGAAACTTCTCTGACATTTTCTTATTCACCATCGCCACAAATCCTTCAAACTCTCCTCTCTGTCCGCTCGGATCTCTGTACGTCTCGATGAAACCCAAATACGTTTCGATAACGGGTCCTTTATCTTTGATCCAATACCGACTGCCTTCAATGTGCGATTCCAAATATCCAGTTTTAAAACTGTTCATGTAATGCTCCAACATTTTCTTCTCATTGTTGTTAGCAACAAACTTCGAAGCTTCTTCTAGATGCTTATTGACTTGTGCTAGAATTGGAGAATAATCGCCGCGAACAACTTGGAAGAGTGCGCCTTCAAACGACTGTTTTTCTATCGTTATCGATGACTGTGAACCGGTTTCAACGCTAGCAAGCAATACAGTATACAAAGGTGTCCCTAAAATTATAAATATTATGTTAAAATAGATTTGTATTTATAAAAACAAAAATAGATTAATATTAACAAGTACCGTTTTCAAAAGTTTTGCATGTTCGACAATTGTAAGTTTCTAACTTTTGGGATTTCATCCATTTAGCCACCAAATCTGCGTCTTCCATTGTACAATTGCTTGAAAAATACGTTGTAATACCCTATGTGACATAAAAATAAAATTGTTTATCAATTTATATTTAAATAAGCTTCAGAATCAACTTCAAATAGTAAACAAATCATATTCTAGATATTTTTACAATTAAAATCTTAAAAACGTGTTTAGTAAATATATAATTAATCTGCTTTGTATGTATCTATATCTGTGATTAATACTATAAACTACAAATATAATTATAAAAATATATATTACATCATCTTTAAGGCCGAGGCTCCTGTATCTCTTTTCCAGAGCATAAATATTAGTGTGGCATAAATTCCACAAGTTCTCCAGGTGTTCGGGATTGTTCTTGTAGGCTTGCGACGATTTAATAATAATTTTGAATTTTTCTTCAGCGATGTTCGGAACAAATTTGGTGTCACCCATTGCTTTGTAATTTCCAGAGTTTGATAAGATACCGCAAGTGTAAACCAAAAATGCCTAAAAGCATACAATAAAGAGCAAACAATGTTATCATGAAATTAGTATACGATGACTGTGATATCTTTAAATTATATCATATTTTATATAAATTACCGTCCATTCTTCTTCAGTGATGTTGAACTTCAATGATGCACTTTTAAGGCTCTCGAGGGCTTCGGATGTAATAATTCTATGAAGCAACGAAAACACTAAAGGAGATTCAGGACTCGTTTGAACTAATACAATCAAACCTCCAGTCCAACATGCCTGATAATAAAATAAAATTATTATTTTATTATATTTATAATTATTTATGAAAGAAATAGTATAATATTGACCTTGCTAAGATGGTAAGCATACAACTTTTCATTTTCAGTAAGCCCATTAAATGCTGCTGTGCAGTCCAACTCAACGACAGGTTGATTGTTGGGAAGAACGAATTCAGAGTTGCAATCGGACATTTTACCTATAAATATAAATATAATGCTTATTATGAATTAATAAAATAATTAGTACACAACACAAATTCATGATATATGTCATTAAATCATATACAGTAGACCCCCCAATAACACTGTAAATTGGGGATGTGCTATTTGGGTGCGTGTAGTTGGAGAACTAGAAAATACTCATACATTTTTTTGCAATATATACGTACAAATCAGGCGTATGTGGTGAGATATCCTTCCTTTGGCTTACTCACACATAAAGTAACGGGCATCCAAATAGCACTTTCCCAATTTACCGTGTTATTGGGGGGTCTACTATAAGTCAGCAGTTCCCAACTTGTGTTTACGTACCCTAGGGTTTTAGGGTATTGGTTGTTGATGTGAAAATAAACACATTTCCAACTTTACATGAATCACTATGAAATTTACGATGATTTTCCAAAATAAATAATATTGTCAATAAATGAATACTTTCCTGAATTAAAAAATGGCAATAAGAATTACCATTAGTTTTTAGTACTTCCATTATTATTAAGAAACCAGAAGATAAATAATAAATGGATGAGAAAAATGCTTCTTAAGCCATCTGATGCAAAATGTCAAATAAACTTGGGCAATTCAGGGCAAACAAAAAATTTGCATTGTTAATCAACAGCAGAAGAATTCCACTTGATGCTTCGGGGATGTTTTTATTTTATTTCGAGCTTCAGAGTGAAGTAAAAGAAGAATATCCTAATTCATCAAAAAGGTAATTCATTGCTGTCTTTTTGTATCACTTACTTGTATAAAAGTGAATTTTCACTTAACGCAAAAATAAAATATAGGATCAAGTTAGATGCCACGCCCAATCTCAAAATACAGTAGTCCACAATCGAACTAAATTTTGAAATAGCAATAAAAAATATGCTTAATCCTTAAATTTTTAACAGGTTCAAGTTGGAAACCGCTGATGGAGGTAATGCTAAATATGTTTAATATAACGTGCAATATGTTATTTCATTTTGGAATAAAAAAAATCGTTTGATATAATGCCAGCAAATCGAAGTATAAATTATCCACTAACCATATGTTCTAAGTTGAGCTATTGTAGAAACTTGCCCACTCATCCGAGACAACGGATTATAAATATTTTTATAGTGCAGCTGACTAAAATTTCTTAGTGACTTTACATTTCTTAATAAGCGAAATGTAGTCTGTGTTATTTTCATCATTTTTTACATAGTCTGATCTGATACAACTTTAAGTGAAAATATATCAATAATATTAATTTCTTAAAGCTAAGAATAATAAAGACTAGACAGGACTATCGATAAATATAAAAATTTCATATATATTCTAATTGTTCAATTTCAATATATAGCCATAAATTATGTCTATTATATTACTTTCGAAGGCCTTCGTCGATAGTAACATTTCAAAATGCTAAATTGATATAATATGATTGATAAACTTACCGAATTAACGAGAAAACCTTCAAACTAGCAGACTTTGACGAAGCCGACTTACAACGGCCGGTGCCTACGTGTACTGCAAATCTAACCTGTCATCTAGATTACTTTTTATTTTTGGCCATAAAACGTAATATACCATGCAATTGAAATTTATTTTTATGGATAAAAAATATTATATGTTTATTTTACAACTCGAATAAAAAAACCACTTATTTTACCAAATACATAAAATTTTAATACATTTGGCAAAGTGCATATTTTATTGTCGAGCAAGTTTTATTATGAATTAGAACCCAGGACTAATTTATGGTAGTAGAACAGAAACTACTATACTCCGTTTCTTTTAACTCTCACGTGCCCATACTATACCACTTTATCAGGGAATTTCGCAAGAGAGAGAGAGAGAGACGATAAGTGTATCTCTTTTTTTCTCGCATGGATTCGCTTGTATAATATTTAATATTCTTACTTCGTTAAATAATATGAATATTATTTAAACTAACTTCAGTTTAAATAATATTCATATTGATGGACGAAAGATATAATGATTCCAATAAATCGGATCTTGATTTTAAAGGTGTAGAATTTCTATATGATAACGAAGACGTGATTGAAATGTTTGAATTGGAATCAGACGAAGATGATTTCAATTTCGAAATAAATACTTTTTACACATTTACATTTGAAATTGTTATTTATTATAAAAGCACTAACAACAAATTTAAATCCTTTATAGTTAATATCAAATATGTCAGATTCATCGGAGTGTAATGAAAACACGGACCATCTGTATAATGTAAGTATAATATTAACTTTTTATTATGATGTACAAATATATATTATTTTGCAAGAAACTTTATATATATAGAAGTTAGGGCATGTTTGGAACTCACGTCCTCTATCTTCGCATTTAGATGATTCTGGGAATATGTTAAGGGATGAGAAACAGTAAAATATTAGGGTACCAAGAGAAATATTATCACAGACAATTTTTTCACATCTATTTATTTAGCTCAATGTCTATTACAAAACAATTTATTTCGTACTGGTACATTGCGGGCCAACAAGTCCAAAATACTGAATGAGTTCTTAAGGTCGATTTACACACATCAGTGACGTGACAGTGCCGTGACCAGCCCATGATTAAACCGACAAGGATAAAACGTTCTTTATAGGAACTTGAAGAAGCTTGTTCATACTTGTTCGGCGCGCGATCGTGCCTGTGCAATCAGTACTTCCTCCCTTCATAAAATTATCTAGCTAAACACGTTTCAAAATCATCTGCTGATCAAGACCAACAAACAACATCAATATTATTTTCAAAGGTTTTCTGAGTAAAATCTTAATTACTTTCCGATGATGTTTTTGTTTAGTTTTCTGAGTTTTCATTTTGTTTTATCCATATTGATTTATCATAAACATGGATGACAAAAAACTTATTAAGTTAGTGCGCCACTATCCCTCATTATATGATCTGTTTAATTTAAAATACATAAACACAGAGTTTAATAATACTATCTGGAGTAAAATAGGAGAGAAAGTGTAAATATTTGGTAAGAATGTATATTTATGTATATCTCAAATAAATGGCTAGTCGTTCTCTTGAAGTGATAGCTTTTCTCTAGTGTGTGTCTTGCTTTGTCAGATGAACTTTCAATCTGCTTAACAGTAAGTTGAACAAATTTTCTGACATTCTGAAGTATTCTTAAAACTCTGCTCCATCGTTCATCAATTTCTTATACATAATGACAAATTTCCCTTCTGTTGCTCTGATTTTTCCTACCTGATGAATCCACATCCGTTTTTCTTCTTCGTACAAAACCAGAGCAATAATCAAAAATTCATCTTTCGAAAATATCGCTATCTTGAGTACACAAATGCACTGGCAAAACTGTCCATTGTGAATAGAAATGGAATTAAGGGCCGGTCACGGCACTGTCACGTCACTGAAATGTGTAAATTGAACTGAATAGAAATCACTGTGAGATCACAGCCGATGGAATCACGGACTGGTCACTGCGCTGTCACGTCACCGATGTATGTAAATTGACTTTTAAAAGATAAATTGTAAAAACTGTATAGTAGTATGTTTGGTTTTACTGATAGCATGTGCTTGGCGTCTCATCTTTCAAAAAAGTCTCATGGTTCTGTTGGAGTAAAAAAATTACGAAAAACCTGTGACATCATGTATTGAAACCGTTTTAGGTCAATATTCTTTCTAAAGCAGGTGAGTCCAAAGTGCTAATTTTTTTTTCTATCAAGCAACCATTTTTATTTAACCTTTTTAATTTAGTATAAAATATTTTTGAGCCGTAAAGGAAGAACATAGTTTGGTAAGTAGAACTTTACGATAATGCAGATTATGTAATGTAGCTGCAGCACATTTATAATAGAGTACACAATTATGGCTTGTTTTTTTAAAAACTTAAGAAAGTTTTTTTTGGTGTGTGATACATTTCGTTTCTAAATGTATTTTTGATATTTTGTGACATGTCGTGTCGGTTGCGTTTTTGCGCAGTGGCAACATTGTCGTCACTGCGGCAGGTAGCAGTTGGCCAGCGTGCGTGTCGGCTGAGCCGTAAACACGGGCGGGCGGCGCCGAAGCGGCCGAAGCCGAAGGGTCGCTCCGTCGCCGCGCCACCATGGCGGCCGACAGGTACTCCGCGCTCTCCACCTCCTGGCGCTCGACCGCCGTCGAACAATCCGCTTACTTTCCCGTTCTTTCGTGCAGGGTGGACTGGGTGGAAATCATCGAGCCCAAGACCAAGGAGCATATGTACGCCAACCTCATCACCGGCGAGTGTGTCTGGGATCCTCCGGAGGTTTACAATTTTTATAACAAATATACCTAATCTATGTAAATATTATTAACAGTTTAAACATTTGGCAAAAATTACCCACCCCTAGGCAATTTTTTTAAATTGAAGCGCTCCTAGCCTTCCAAAATTATTTAAATTTTTAAGTTCATCAATGGTATTAATCAAATTAATAATGCAATTGTTCAATTTCATTTATTTTCACCAGATTATTTGACAAAACTTTAGGGGTGCAAACTGATATTACATTTACTACGGCTATGTGTACGTCTAGTTGTTTCGCCTGAATTTATAATTAGATCATAGTATTTTGTGTCAACGATAATCGTAGATTCCATCCAAACAATATAGCCATTGTGGGCCGCAGCTACCCATAGTTTGTAACCATATTATTATTGGCAGGAGGTAACTGATATTTTTGTGTAACTTCAAAACTGAAAAATATAGGAAAAAAAATGTAACGCGTTAATGTTTATTTGTGGTATAATTTAATGTTTATATTTAGGCAACTACTTTATGCAGTTTAATGAAAACAAACTACAGCTATGCAAACCACATTCAATTATTCGTTTTCCTGTTTGAACTAAAACAACTTCGACCCATATATAATACTTCGTTACTTAAGCAGATAACTGTTCTTTTCTTTTTTCCATTCGAAAATCATTTTTAATTTTTTTTTCATTGTAGGGTGCACAAGTTAATCGTTTACTTTTCACTGTTTACATGTTCACAGCTCTTTCATATGCTATGAATGACAAGAGATTTTATGGCGAATGAACACCGAGAGTGAATGATTCACCTTCGTGCTTACATTATTCATCAAAGATGAAAGCTAAAACTGAACCGTGTGAATTGAGCTTAATATTCAACCTCTGCTTTATCTACGGGTTGATGCCCATTATGTAGCATGAACGCAAAGAAATTCTTCTGGTGTTGAAAAAAATAGCAACAATTGAATACCCCATTAATAACTCTCAACGAATCTGCAACAAAGGTATTCAGAGTGATGAATGAAGTGGGAATAATGACAGTGCACGCTTGGATTGTTGTACTAATATCTGACAATATTGCAAGCCCGACCTATCAAGTTGGCTCTAAAACATATTATTATGCTGACCACTTGTCAACATAAAATTGATCATATAATATAAGTACTGGCTATTCTTAATAAATACTGACCAATGAACTGTAATAAATTCTAACTGAAAAAAAATATTCTTACCATATAATATAAATTCTGATCAATTAATATATATTCTGACCATCTAATATTTATTCTGGTCACTTATATTCCGACCTTTTAATATAAATTCTGACTATAACTGTATTAAAATTCTGACCTGAAAAATACGAGCATTAAAAAAAACAAAAGAATTGTTAATTTTTTTTGTAAATTTTATTTTTTGGGACGATTCAGATTTGCCATTTTGAATTAGAATCTGTCATGTGTCGAGGATTTTGATCCTAAACTTTTGTGTGATTTGTTATTTTAAATACATCCAATAACATAGGAATGCAGACATACCCCGCATTTAAAAGTTTTCATCTCTGCTACATAAATTTAACCCTCTGATTGCTGAACTATTATGTAATACATCACTATAAGTACATATTACATAATAAAAAATATCTTCAGAAAATAATGTTACTTATTCCCTGATGTACTTACAAAATATTGTTTCTGATTCTTTTTTCAATGATGAAGTATGATTCAGCAATATTCGCTAAAGTAGCAAAAACCAATGTATCTGATTTTAGCAACCAAAAGGTTAACCCTTTAATTCTCGAATTTAAAAAGTCTTAGATATTATAATTTCATTCTTAACTACTGAATTATTTTAGTGACATTAGAAAGGATAGAAACTATTCTTATAAATATTTCACTCTTATTTCGTATGCATCTGACTTTTTGCCACTTACTTTTATTTCTTGAAAGTGAACCGTGAAAATGTGTGTTCCTACTGGTAGTTAAAATGTAACAATACATGATAATAAAACAAATATTTTTTAATAAACAAAGCACATACAAAAAACTTTTAGAAACTACTAGCTTAGATTAATAGAGAACCATTTTAATGGCTTACTGCTGCTGCTGCCCAGATCACGGCTCGAATCCGTTTTCTGGCATTTGGTGGAGGGGAGGGGGTTCTTGGAACCGAAAATGTGGTTGACTCACCGAAAAGTCCATCAGAAAATCACCCTTCTTTTTCCTTGAAAGCAGTTCTTATCTGGTTCCGACAAGCAGTTTGACATGCACATGTGATTTCTACATTTTTTTCACAACAATCCCATGTCAATTCTACATTTGTCGATCGATGCTGTTATGATATGCTCCCTGTCTGATAAAATGCTTCGTTCTGATCAGAAAATAATCTCTCAGGTGTTCAGAAGTATATGGAAGTCTGATGTAGCTAAATCTGGAGAATTCGGTTGAGTGAATATTTTTATATTCGCATGAAAATCTGGTATAAGAAAATGTAGAATATAGTCCATACATTCTTTGGAAACTACTTATAAATTCAAATAAAATATAGAGAAAATATTAGTTTTTATTTATATGTTGCCTTACATGTATTTTTTATCTTTAAAGGGCGTCAACGTAAAACGTACAGATTCGTCACAATGGTGGGAGTTATTCGACAATAGTACCCATAGGTTTTATTATTATAATGCAACGACTCAGGTATTTCATAGCACATTAAAAAATATTAATTAATATAAAATACATTAAATATATTCTATCGTTCTTCAGACGACAGTTTGGCACAGGCCCGTCGATTGCGACATAATCCCCTTAGCCAAACTGCAAACGCTTAAGCAAAACACAGATCCTCAACAAAGACGCGAAAGTTCCACGCAGACAAACTCGAATCAATCGTCAACTCAGGTAATTCGAGAGACTGAATAAACAAATCGTTCAATCTGTCTAATTTAAACGCAATATTTAGATACCTTCAAAATGCGAAGCGCCGAACATCTCGAACGGAATTAGCTTGGGCAGCGCCACCAAACTATCGTCCGTTAACAGCAAACACGCTACTCAGACGCAAACGAGCCCGTTGCAGAGCAGACGATCGCATCATCACAGGTTAGTTTATCTACGATGGCGGTTTCGACGATTATTATCGTGGTGATAATTTTTAAATATATATTCAGATGCAGCGGCGAAAGCCGGCGATCTCGCAATGCTGTCCAAAGTGCTGGCGCTGTTTCGGGTACAAGTTCGCAGCTCGGCACTGGAGGCGTCGGCGTTTGCCGCCACACCGATTCGGGTCGATCGTCGGACAGCAGCATCAGCAGTGCGGCACAACCTTATAGGAGACTACAAGTAAATTTATATACTTTTGCATTAATAAATCAACTCGATATATTTTTATTGTTGATTCATATTTGAATTATAATATAATCATGATTTTTAAAAGCTAATCAAGTACAGATATTTTTTGGAGTACCTTTTACAAATATAATACTAAATTACTTTTACAATTGAAGTTCTTAACACTAGATTTACAGCATCCGTTAAATTGACGGGTTATATCAGACAGTATTTTTTCTTGATTTTTATATTTGAACAATGCAAATATATTAATACTATTTTTATTTTGGGAAACTTCTTATTTTTGCAAATTTGGTCACTATATACCTATTTTTAATGACACCTGTCAAATTGACGGATTTATGCCCATAAATCTAGTGTTAAATAAAAAATGGTTGTTATATTATTATACAGTTTAATTGTATCATAATCATGTCACATTTTAACATCTTTGTTTCTACTATCAGGAGGCTGGATTAGCAATTCCGGTGCCACAACACAAGAGCTCAGATTCAAGGTATAGATAAATTACATGTTTTATATTTTTACATATGAATTGTATATCAATGTATTTATTTATCAATCCAGTAGGCTAGGAAGCGACACTGGAAGTATATCTAGAGCGCCACCTATTGCTCAATCGCTTCCAGCGAGTTGTAGCACTCCACAACTAAAGAAAAAATCTCAGCAATCGTCTCCGCACACTCAACCGTCCGTTGAGTCTCAAGTAGAAAAATGGCCCAACACCGGTAATATTAAAATCAAACCAGGTTTTTCTCTTTAATTCAATCAATATAGCATATTTTTTTTATGGAAAACTAGGTTTGAATAGAAGCGGTAGCTTTATGTCTCCCCGTAAAGACGCTTCAGATGATTCAATGCACGAGAAATACTTTAAATCTGTCGAAAGCACACCGTTATCGAGGCGCAAGGTGAGGATTGTTAAATTATCTCTAAATTATGATTATACATATATATTCTTCACTCCTAATTTTATTTATACTTCTCATACTTTTTACTGTGTCACTGCGCATGCTTCCATTCTGCACATTGCTTTTCAATAGGTCAAACAGCAACATAACACGTCGGCTACTGGTAATTCGTCGTGTGAATCGTCGCCGCAGAGCCCCGACAGTCCCCAGCACCAATACGTATCTCAAAAGTTGCCAATTCAGCAACACGCCAACGTACAGCACTCACAGGTTGAATATGCTTATCTTCGAATCATGGCTTTTTTCGTTTTCTATTATATATGTATTTGATCGCTATGTAGTTGTACGTTCTCAGTGGCGAAGAATATTGCCGAACACGCTTGTAAGTCTTGTATTGTTTTACGTCGTAGGTGTCTTCTAGACCATCTCTCGTCTCCTCTATTTCGCTCGCGACCGATCATCCCTCTTTAGCGTCTTCGCATGCACCCCACGCTCATCCTACTCAGCAACAAAGCTTGGACCGAGCCGGTCACAGGCATAGGGATAGAAGTGGACAACAATACAATTTGGAGAGGGGAACACGAGAGAGATTTTCAGATAGGTATATCTTATTTTTTTACGTTGAATTGTATTTCAGATACCCTGCCGAATTTAAATAATACAATATCAATATTTTTATGTTTTAGATACATCGATAAAGAAAGAATTGAAGAGCGAATTTTAGAACGAAATCTCGAACGTGCTTATTCTAGTGACAAACAAGCTATGTATAATGTCGACAAAGGTTTCCGGCAGACTAGTTTGGATTACAGACATGCGCCACCTTCGCAAGTCCAATCTAAACAACACGGACTTCCCGCTAACATAAATTGGCACACTCCGAAAGATATAACGCGGTATAAAGATATGTCTATTACTATATATTATTTACTATGGATTATGCTTAAATTTTTGTTACGCTTATAGAAGGCAACAGGCTGAACCGGAAAAGCCAAAGCAGGGATCTAGAGATAGTAAACAACCTTGCTCGACACCAGACAGTCACTCTTCTAAATCCTCATATCACCATCAAGATCAAATTCAATCGACTGGATATGGTATTAAATCGCTGTCTTTAGAAGCTTATTTGACTAAACCTAACATTGAGAAACATAATATGGAAATAGAAAGAGAGAGAGAGAGGATAAAAGACAGAGAAAGGCACAGAGACAAGTCTAACAACGACATCGTTGAAGTGGACCACAGACCGAAAGGAACTAGGAAGCTCAGTAAGTATCTTAACCCTTTGATTAGTAAATTATTTTTTCAGCATATACATCGTAAGAGTGAGTTAATTTTTACGTTTTATTTTAAATATTTTTTTTTTATTTATCGCATCATATTTATTTATTGATGAAGCAAATTCTCAACATTTTTTTATAAGCTTTTTTTATTTATGTCTCACATTTATCAACTTAGGTGTATGACTATTTTATTTACTTATATATTAGAGTAAATTTTGATTTACTGATAAAGTAAATACAATGGTTCTCACCATTTTATTGTAAGTTCTTTATTTACATCTTACTTTTATCAATTTATGATTATTTAATTCACGTATATATTAGAGTAAGTGTTGCTTTATTGATTAAATAAAATTAGTGGTTCTCAACGTTTTATTGTAAGTGTTTTTATGTGGATAATGATACATACGAAGAATTTAGATTGTTGACGTAATATACATCTATTATACGTATTTTTCTCACTAAAAAACAAATATATCTCAAAATCATTATGAATAAATAAATAAATAATTAATCGAATTTACAAATATTTACTAAAAAATATATATAAAATAGTACATACGTTTTATTCCAAATTTTTACGATTATTTTTCTCCCCATTAAATACAGATAATATTTTTATGATAATATCGAAATATTATTGATGAATGATACATGTCTTCGGGTTAAGTAATAAGTAAATCGAATTTACAATTATAAAAAAAAACTCGATTTGGATCCCTTGATTAGCCATACCGCTCAAAGGGTTAATATTTTTATATAATTTTAATTTTTATCTTGTGTTTCATTTTTGCGGTATCTTTTTTTTTAGAACTACCGACTAATATGGATACTTTAGAGAGCAATAGCGGATGCGAAAATGGAAACACATCTCCGTTGTATTCGAATTGGGATCTAACCATGCAGCATCTGTTGCCTCTGCAGCATTACATTCTGGAGCAGGCTAAATTATCTGGTAAACGTTTTTATTTTCCTCTCGGGATCGGGACGAGTGTTTATAATTTTATTTTATTAATTTGCTTTATAGGTTGTTACCAACCGGGCGATCCTATGGGGGGATCTGGCGATTCGGACTCTTTGCATTCATCAGCTTCAGCGTCCGGATCTAGTGCTCGTTCTCTCTCGGGACATGAACCAGACAACGAAGATTCCGATCGTTCAGGTTCCAACGATGGATATTTACAGCATCAACCGCCGCCTGCGCCGATAACGCATCATCATAGAGAAGATGGTAATTTCTTTAAAGAAATATAGATAATCGAAGGGATTTTATCTTATAAATCTATTCTTCCAGAATATATGAATCATGGTGTTACTTATTATAACACATTTGTTGGTTTTGAAAAGGAGAGCCATCCACCGCCGGGTGTTCATAGAGTAAGTAAATTATATAGAATCACAAATACTTCAAAATAATATGATTACATAATATAATTTTATTATTTTAGTCTGCTAGTGGAACAGGAGTTGGTTTCACACCGAGTAATATAATTGTTCCTCCAGTTACTCAGCAGCCCATATGTGAAGCTCTCTATAGTCCTGTAAAATCACATCCGCTGCATCACACACCGAAAGAAACTGATATAGAAAAGTTTGCACAAGACAATCTGAATCTCCATTCAAAAGGAATATTTAGGAAAAAGGTATTCTTGAGGACATGTTAAATAATTAGCTTTTATTGTATTTATTTATTATTTATATTTTTTTAGGCATCCATTCGCGATATGTTATCATGGACGTCATCAGGTATCAGCGGTCCAATGTTAGGAGCTCGTCACGACAAGGCTCATAAGAAAGCTGCTGCCGAGATATTTAGGCTTGTGCAGATATACATGGGTGATCGTAAAGCTCGTCCTGGCATGACATTGAACTCGGTGGCTATAGATATTTTGCATGCAACTTTCAACAATCCTGCGTAAGTTTGTTTATAAATACATATATTTAAAAAAACATATAATTTTAATATTTATAATGTACAGTTTACGTGATGAATTATACGTTCAACTGTGCCGCCAAACAACTGAGAATCCACAGAGGGATAGTTTGCTTAGAGGATGGGAGCTGCTGGCCGTGAGCTTAGCTTTTGTTCCTCCTTCTCCAGCTTTTCAACCGCCTCTTTTGAATTACATGAACCGTCACAGAGATCCGGCATTTGCTGATACTTTTCCCGAGGTATGAGATAATAAATTCCTCATATGGTGGCACAAAAAATTTCATTTGTAATCTGATTTATTTTAGGTTGGAAAATGGCCTATTCATGTGCAAGTGTCTCACTATGCCGGAGTTGCATGTAGAAGATTAGAACGCATAGGACAATGTGGCAAAAAACAACCAAGGAAGCCTAATACCGAAGATATCGATCAAGCAAGAGTGAGTTAATTTTATTTAGTCAAAGCTTATACTTTGAATGTTAAACATTAATATATTGTAATAATTTTTAGATACAAATCTTCAAAGTCTCAATGTTTGGTAATACATTGACTGAAGTTATGACACTGCAAAAAGATCGCTATCCGAATCGACAGCTTCCATGGGTACAGGTTGCATTATCTCAACAGGTTTTGGCATTACAAGGTAAGCAGACGGAAGGCATATTCAGAGTATCGGCTGACGTCGACGAAGTGAATGCTCTCAAAGCAAAGTTAGACAATTGGGAGCTATCGGAACATGTGCATATCACAGGTTTGTTTATTCATAAATAATATTTAATGAATAATTAGTTTTTAATTTACATATTTGATTCGTTACTTTTCATTCAGATGCACATGCTCCCGCTAGTCTTTTAAAATTGTGGTACAGGGAGTTGTACGAGCCGTTGATTCCTGACACGCTATACGCAGAGTGCGTTGCCGATCCAGACAATACTGAGAATGCTTTTGATATAATACAAAGACTGCCGAGGATTAATAGATTGGTGTGTGATAAATACAATACATGATTATGATCGATTTACCTATGTGATATTAACGTATTGATTTTTCAGGTTCTAACGTATTTAGTAAGTTTTCTTCAACAGTTTACCGCGCCCGATGTAGTCAGCCAAACTAAGATGGACTCGGCCAATCTGGCTATGGTCTTTGCGCCCAATTGTTTGCGTTGCACGTCGCAAGATCCGCGCGTCATAATGGACAATGCTCGCAAAGAGATGACGTTCATGAGGTGCTTGATTCTGAACATGGATACGCAACAAGTCAGAGATATGCTGTGATCAATTTCCCGATAGTTTTCATTTCTATCGCTTACGAATCACTTTTTTTGCCCAAACTACCAAAATGTATGTATATATGATATAAAAGTCTCTCTTCTAAAATTGACGATGTTTAAGATCTGATTTTTGACGATTTATACGAATATTGTATGCGGAGTCTTCCATGAGTTGGATCTGATTGACCAACCTTAAGTCGGATGATTTTTGCATTTTTTTTATATTAAGCTTATTTTTTTACGTGAATCGTATAGGATGAGTATTGAACAAAATGAGGTATATATTTAAGTATACTGGAAAAAAATGAGGGAATTATTCTCGTTTACAGAAATAAGGATAGATATGTGTGAGTTTTATCAGAGAGCCAAAGAGGTTATAGCATGATATTGATGGAAGTGACAGAAATTGTTTTTTTTTTAAGTCCAATTAGTCTGCCAATTATAATGGTTCTGATATTTATTAACCCTCAGAGCGTCGATTTATCTTCGCTTACTTTGATTAATCATACACCTTGCCTGTGTTAATTTTTTGTAACCCTCTTTGGCGAGTTTTATATTGTCAGTTAAGTAAGAAATGAGTGACAGCTTGCTTATACCTCGACTTGAAATACAAGTTTGTGTACATTATTGATTACTTTTTTATTTAATCTCATATTTTAAAATTACTTTCGGCTTACTAACTCTTTTATGTTATTATTATATTTATTATGTGCCATTGTGTTTAATACATTCGAATTTAATACAATTTAGTCCCTAAAAATTACAATTTTCAAAGATATTGTAAAATTACTAGTCATTAATGAGCAATATATTTTTTTTATATTTTTCTCAATTTTATTTGTCCAAAAATAATTCGATTTAATTTCACTTCTGTTTGATAACTTATTTTATGTGTAAATAAGAATTTATTTAGCGTTACCTAATATTAATTATTTATTAATAAATTTTATATTTTCCCCATAATGATAAGTTTAACACGTGGCCTATTTTTTTTACGGTATTATATAAATTTGCGTTTTAGGTAGTAATTTGTGGTTTTATAACTTGCTTTTAAGTTACGTATGACTAATCCGGTTTGAATATTTTTTTACAACTATACGTACCGAAATCATATTTTCAGGACACAAATTATTTAAACAATTATAAATGTAAGTAGACGCATATATTATGCCATCGAAAACTATTAGTACACCCTCGCGTCATAAAGTCATATCTATGTACATACTAGTTATGTCGATGCAGAGGTTCAATTGTGTTTATTGAACATTGTTCGCTATAGTTGTTTTAAGGCATAGTTTTAAGCCAAATCAATTGCCTATTACCATGTAAGCATTTTAATGTTCCAAAATCCTATTATTTTAATGGTTTATTCAAAAACAGAATCTGAATTGCTTGCGTCGTTTATACGTCGAACAAATCTTATTGATAGGCTAAGAAATTATATAAAATGCTTTTCCAATTTTTGAACAAATTGAGAATAATCGTCAATATTTGTATTAATATTGTCGTTCTTATTTCAGTAGAATGTAACGTTAATCGTTTAACATTCCGACATTACGAGGCTTTCACGAGTATTTTTATTTTACCATTTTTTTTTATTATTAAAAGCATATTCATAATTATATTAAGTAGTTAATACAATTTGTTTAAGTGCCATCATAACTGATATTATATTAATATATCCTTGTATTATCAGGAAGAACTGTATTCGCGTTAAATTATTACTGATTGTATAATGTAAATTAGAATTTTCGAATTGTGCGTTTTAATATTAGCTTTTAGCTGCTAATCTCACAAAGAATATGTTCATAGCTGAATACTGCTCTAGTATATACGGATGTATGTACGCATATGTATACAGAGATCGTAAAAAGAAGTGCTTTGAAATTTAAAGATACTCGAATTGTTAAATTTTAAATATTCTCGACAAAAAAAATATACTTATTTATCTTGTGTATATTTTTAATACATAAAGATTTGCGAGGCGTGTTACAAAGGTAGGCCTTTTTAGAGCTTACCATATCTTATCTTTGACTCTTCAATTTACTCAGCCTCTTAAAAAATACGATGTATATTTATAATATTTTTTTTATTGTACATGACATTGCTGTTTTTAATTTCTATACTTTACTAATTTATTTTGACATATATACTTTCTCAGATGTTCCTGATTTATATGTATTATTTGTGAACAATTTGTCTAAACTTGTTAGACTCCTATATTGAGCAATAATAACCATGATACTATTATGAAGAAATTTTATTGAATATTGTTGTATTTGTATATTTTGTGTTGTTATTTTTTTTACTTGGGTCAAAAATTGTATCTACAATTTTGAACATTTGTCACACTGTATGCCAAAAATATAGAACTATATATATATAATATATAAATATATATATAAAATAAATTTGCTAAATGTAAAATAGATAAATTAAATTACATGAATTGACGTTTATCTTTCATTTTACCAGTGTATCTCCTTTTTATTGTATTGTTTTTTTCCACATAATTCCAACTAATTTTACTTATGTTTTAGGATTCTAGAATTTTCGGCATTAAATTAGACCTGCAGAAAAAATTACATTGATTTGCAAGTTTGAATGAAACAAATTTATAGTTCTGAGTCGTATAATATCACTGCCTCGTTTATTCTGGTTACCAAATCTATTTGCATCCCACTTACAAAAATAATTTAAATTTCCGCTGATTCACGTACCTTACCCAGGATAGCTATTAGTCTTGCATTTACGGTGGGAATTGCATGAAGATTGGTCAAACGAACATGTGGAAAATTGCAGCTAAAGTACCGGAAAACTCAATGTAAAAATATTTTCTTCGGATTAATATCAAGGTAGTAGCGTTGATTGAAAATTAAATTGTTTTGGCATCGACATTTAATAATATTTACTCAAGTTTTTTTGTATACATATGTTATATTATAATATACCTGAAAGACCTAGGTGTGAATCCCATATGAACCCTAGTGTTTTTTAATTTAAATTATGTCTAGGAGATAGAAATTAGTAATTAGTATATAATTGTAATTCCGATTAATCATCACAGATTATGTTTTCTTATATTTCTCCAATCTCAGATAAATATTGTAATGAATTCGACTTGCACATACACCCGTATAAAATTCAGATAACACAAGAACTGAACATGGACAGCAAAGAATTTTCGCGAATTGGGTGTTAGATCAGCAGGAAGTTGATGCTGATTTTTCAAACAAAATCTTCCCCGATGAGGCACATTTCCACTTATCTGGGTATGTGAGAAAAATTCTCATGTGATTCACGATTTCTTTACATACACAAAAAGTGACTGGTGCACATTGTGGTCAGGTGGCGTCATTGTGCCTTACTTTTTAAAAAAAAACAATGGTCGATGGTGAGCGCTATAGGTGCATGATAACCGCTTATTATTGGCACAAGACGGTGCAACTTGCCACACATCGGGTGCAACGTTGGATGTTTTACGTTAAAAGTTTCTAGGTTGCATTTCAAGTTTTGGTAACGTCAACTGGCCACCAAGATTATGCAATGTAACGCCGTTGGTTTTTTTTTGTGGGGTTACGTTAATAATCGTGCACGCCGATAAACCAGAAACGTCGGAGCACCTAAAAACCAATATCCGACAAGTAATAGCGGTCCGAAAGGTACGAAAAAGATCGGCTGCTGCCAAGATCCAGAGACAGCCATTTAATTGATATTATTTTTCATAATTAAAACATTAAATGTTCGATTATTGAAATTAAAATTTGATATCCTTAAATTTGTGCTTTTTTTTAAATTCGGAACTGAAGTTAGATCACTCTTTTTTTAAAAATTCATAGCAGTTTCGATATTCACATGCCATTTTACTAGTATATATGTATATATTATGTGTTAATTTTCGTAGTGTCTACGACACGTGTCTCCAAATTATATAAAAGTTCTTCTAAATGATCTTTTCAGTTGGTAGCATAGTTCCGCTTGGTCCGAATTTCGCTGAATTATCTTGTGTTTCAAGTGTATTTTTAATGAGTAGTACGCTATGTTCAAGAGCAAACAGGAAGAATCAGAGTTTTCCCACTCTTATTGCATTCTGTCGATTCCCATGCGTATTTTTTTCTTATCGGAGCGGGTTCTTCGATCACCAAAGTAAAGATAAAACCGCCGGCCGGTTAGAGGAATAAAAAATCGCAAAAAATGTTGGTCATTCAAATACTTTCGACCTTCCGAGAAATTATGCATATTTACAAACATCTAGAATGAACACCTTCGGAAAGGTTTTTTTTTATCTGAGTACCCTTTTATTACTTAAGCAAAAATTAAGCGAGTTTTAGTGTCAAAAATTTGTAAACATTTTTTTGTCATTCCCAGACCCTTATTAAAACCTTCAAAGAAGTATTCATATTAGGTATGAACCCAACTTTACTTATGCAGCGTTATAAAAAGGGCAGTGGTTGTAAACGTTTTAAAAAAAATTGTAGAAACTTAATTTTATAAAATAAAAAATGCTTTATAGAAATTTTGAGAATTCCAGGTATTTGCCTCTACATTGGACTTCTGTTGGCACCGATTGTTTTTTGCTCAGGTTAATTTGAAAGTTGCTTCTAATCTGCTCAAATTGGCGATTAGCACGTGCACTTATCTACTGCTGACAAGAAAAATAAACCAATTATAATTGTGCTTAATTTTGTCGCACGCTCAAGACCGCAATTATTTTCCTAGAAACATTATAATTATTTTTTCAATTTTAAGTTGTAGTATAGGTATTTTACATTTGAGTTTACACGTAGATGAAACACTGAGACGTTAAGAGATTGGAATTAAGCAAAAATGTTAAGGAAACTCGACCAAGAGGCGTTACCCAAAATGTAAACGATTTAAGTCACCGTTGTTGAAGTTTGAGAATTTATTGCGCTTCTATTTTAGCGGATGTACTTAATGCGTTTATTTAATGAAATTTTATATACACGCGGCCTCGATTTTTCTCGGAAAATTCGCGACTTAAAATAATTACTATGGCACCTTAATAACGAGAAGATCGTGCTCTTTGGACCCTCGCGGGAAATCAGCTCTCACTCGACGCAAAGAGAATTCTCATTTTTAATATTGTAAAAAGAGCATCTCCTTCTGCCTTTGAGCCAATACATATTTAGTTATTGTTGTAGGTATGCGCGTGCTATTTTTAAAATGAATAAATGAGATTGGGCATAATCTCTCCTTGATAATAGGCATTGTAAAAATGTCGTTATCTCATAGTTAATTCAGTTTATGCGATGGCCCCGAGTCCTCCGTGTGTGTTCCGGGACGACATATTTTATGGCGACCCTCTGCATTATTCACTCGGCGATGTCCCTCCGGGAGAAAAACATTCTTTCTCGTCTTTAATTTTTTTTGCCTCTCTGTGCTCCCGGATTGTTTCGGAGCGTTATTAAAATTGCCCCTAAAACTTTTTTATTGTAAGCGAAACACAACATAATCCCAATTGTTTGCTATAATATATATTTTTAGCAAATTATCTAAAAATAAAAAGTTCCAGATGAAAACCAGTTTCAAATAATAATAAAATAAGAAAATCTTAAGTTAAGCTGCATGAAAATTTTAAATGTAATGGATAAAATTATCTTAAATTAGCCAAGATACGATAATAAAATTAATATGTATATATCATTTTTATATATACAGTGGAAGAAAATATATATATATATATAAATTATGAATATTTCTTAAAGATACATATACTATATCTGTATCTTGTTATATAAATCAGAACTGGCCTCACGACGCCTTTTTTCCACCTCGTCAATAGTTTTCGCCGGAAAGTGAGCATTATTGACGTTTCCGGTTCCGCCGCGACTACCCTCATCAAGGCGGTTGCAAACGGCTCCAGCCTTTTAGCCGTGATCCGTGAATTGGCAACGTAACTTTGCAAAGTTTGAGCAGAAAGCATAAATATGTATACGAATGCTCGTTTCGGCGAAATCGATACGTTATACGTTCACGGGTATAACGCTTTCAATCTAAGATGATGCTAAACCATACTATTTCCGACACACTTCTTCAGACGTTTCCTTCAATCTAAGAAATAATATTTAACCTTTATTTACCCACAGAATATATAAAAAGTATTTTCATACATTTTTTTGATGTTATTCTTATTCAGAAGATAACAAGAATCAATTATAATTTGTTTTCCATTTGGCAGATCACGAATGTTTTAAAACATATTTTTTTAAGTGCCTGTCCTAGGCTTTGTTTCAGGGATATTTATTTATTTATATTATATAAGATAACGTATTTTGTTATTAATTAATATTGTGCAACAGTTTGAACCACTTTAATGTACAGTTTGTATTTTTTGCTTATTTTTAATCTTAAAAAAAGTTAATATTATATTTACTTATATTAATTACATTGAGTGTAACTAAACTGTACTAAAAGGATGCCCTGAGGTTATATTTTGTACCGACCCCACAATTCCCTGAGTCGGTTCTGTACCAAATGAAAACGTGTAGAAAAATATTCCTTTCCATTTGAAAGCATGTATAGGTAGGTGCTTACTAAAATAAGAAAAAAACTCGCACACAGGTCTTTTTTCATCTGTCAGTTTTCAGAGGTTGTCGCCGAGATCATTATTGTCAGCCCATTCTATCCCTTCAATGCAAGTCACGTAATTTCACATTATTGCCTAGGCACTTTGGTGCCGGTAACCAAAAACAACAGTATAAAATTTTGAAGCAATATTATTTTTTCATACACGCTCTCGAATATTTAACTAAAAATAACCGATCTAGAATAAGCAATCTTATTTTGTAAAAATCTTATGAACTTAATATAGAGTGAAAAGTGAGAAATATTATTTTTATTAATATATTGTGCGTGCTTTTTGCTTAGATTAAATAGCTAGCTTGAACCAAAACTAATAATAATATTCATGGATGTGCTTTGAAGTCTAGTCCTGAAGAATCTATTTGATAGTAGCTAAAAGTATTGATTTAAAAAAAAAAAATTTCCGTTATACACAGGAGAGCCGCATGCGGCTCGCGAGCCGCATGCGGCTCTTTTCATATGCGATTGCAGCTCTTCAGACATTAACTCCAATTCACCTCCACTCAACCAGTCTTAAGAGATGGAGCCGCCTCTTATTTTTTTTTAAAATACACAGTACTTATTGACAACTTTTTATGACCGAATCCATATTTTATTAAAATAAAACAATTCCAACTATCGACAGCCAAAGATATGTGCCACACAAACTATAGCAGTGAAGTCATATAGCCATACTTATATTATCAGCTTTGTCTCGAATTTTAAAGTGAATTTCAAAATTAAGTTTTTAGTTTGAGACGTTACGGACTGCTCAATTCCGTCCTTATATGTTGCAGTGACTGTATTTTTCATTAGTATAAATTTAAAATTAAACTGTTTTTTTATATGTATATATATATATATAAAACGCATTATATAATATTGTTTATTTTTTTAGATTAAATTAAGACCATCGTGGCCTAACAAGTTACCCCAATGCGCCACGATGGTCGAAAACAAATTTTAAATTTATAAAACAAAAAAACGTGTATATATATACATAAATAGAACAATACTTAAAAATAATAAACATAACAAAAAATTATAAAATATCAAAATTAAATGATACAAACTGGATCAGCTCCTCGTAGCTAACATTAAACAGGTCAATATGTAATGCCAGCGTATTAAGGAGCCAGATGGCGAGTCGGCAAGTGCGGACGTCCTAGCCCTAACGCTCATCAAAAGAGGACGCGATCGTGATTCTCGAAAATGTTCCGGAACCCAAAACTCCTCGAGAATAGCTGATTGTCGACAGCAAAATGCTTTGCGACATACAACTTTCTGCGAGAGCTCAGCGAATCGTATCCCAACGCTCCTAAAAGAAAGGCGCTGGGATATATGTACGGATAATAACCAAATGTCCTTTTGTAAAGGTATCTTAAATACCTTTTTTAATTTTTTTCCACTAAAAGGGAATATTTGGGTATTCGGGGATTCTAAATAATAGATCCCGATTCAAGAATGCTACGAACTAAGGTGACATAGAGGATGCGAATAACTGACGGATCGTCAAAGTGAAAGGCATTCCTCATAACAAAGCCGAGCATCTTGGAAGATTTATCACAGACGTCGTGTATGTGTAGAGAGAACCTCCATTTGCTCTCGAAAGTGATTCCGAGATCTTTAGTGAAAGTTTCTCTAGTCAAAATGCTACCACCGAGATGGTAGAAATAAACTGATGGCGAACGGGATCGAGAAAATGACACAGTATGGCACTTTCCGACACTAAGGGGCAGACGGTTAACGGAAGCCCATCTCCATAGAGAGTCTAAATCACTTTGTAGAGAGGAGTCCACAACAGATCGAATGCATTTATATAATTTTAAATCATCTGCGTACAGAAGAAAACTTGAATTTGTAATTGCTGTATTAATGTCATTAATAAATAACACAAAAAGCAGAGGTCCCAGATTGGATCCTTGAAGAACCCCCGAAGGGGTAAAATATTCTTTCATTTATTAAACTGTCTACGATTGCTTAAATAGCTCGAGAATAACCGAGTTAAATTATCTGAGCAACCGAGGTTCGACAATTTTTTTAATAATAACCTATGACAAACTTTGTCAAAGGCTTTCTCAAAATCTGTGTACACGACGTCTACTTGAATTCCCGCATCGAGAGAAGTTGTCACCGTTTTGGTGAACAACAGAAGGTTAGTAACAGTGTACTATAAAATTAATATATTCTAAAAATGTACTTGATTCAACATAAAGTTAAATAAAAACTTAAACCAATGGATATAATTATATTTTATTCGATAGTAAAGTTCATACATCACCCTTTATATCAAATATTGTAAAATATATATAACTTATTGGAACTGCTCGTAAAGTGTCAACTCAATAATAACTACTGATAAAGGAGAGCTTTGCTGCAGAATGCAGACATGATAAATCAAGGTTGTAAAATCAAATCGTAGTACTTTGATTAAGTCGTTAAATTTGTCTCTAAACAGTAAAATCTGAACTTCTCAAGACAACGCGAATTAATCGATCAATTATATAGGATAAGAAAATTAAGCTATGTTTAATCAGCGAAGAACATGATAATTAATGACTACTTTGTCCATTGAATTTGTACCATCCGATAAGCTAAATTAACTAATTAACATAACAATAATTCGACCGTGCTGTTAGTGGCGATTGTGCGAAATCAATCTGTCAAAAAGGGAAAAGAAGAGTTTTGCGCGTTAAGTCCAGAGTGATTGATTCGCTCGTCGAGTGGACTTAGAAACTGAAGTACTCATTCAATGGGTTATTTATTACCATTATCGGATTACGTATATTCGACGAAAAGCAAAAGAAAATATCTGACGTGAAATGCGACACACTGATATAGAAACGGACGTATTACTCTGTATTATTGATTCAATAAAAATCTAACATTTAAAAAAAATATATAATATTTAGTTGAAAAATATGCTCGTCTCAAGAAATCTTGGTGAACTTAAGTTTAACTCTGAGCTTGTCCGCTTTTGATCTAATGCATATCATTTAACATATACTATATAGTTATTTAAAAAAAAATATATAAATAATATTGTTTTTTTCTGTTATAACATACAAAGAAACTTGTACAAATTGACTTTCTAGTATTATTGATTCCATTCCACTTGTGATTCTGGGCGGCTACATTTCCTTCGCAGCTTTATCTAATCATTACAAATATTCCGTCATTGGATTTTGATTATAGCATAAATGTCATCTGCAAACCGCAACATCTGGCATGGTTTCGGAAAATGGTGTCTTTCATTTCATTATCATTCTCAGATACATTGCGTTAATGTATTTATACATATGTTTCAATGTCTTATTAAGTGTTAATTTCACCAGCTCTATGAACTTCTTAGTATTTTTAACACTTAGTACAATTTTTGCACCTTTTCTATTAGAAGTGAGTCGGTTGCATTTTTTAGTAAGCAGACCAGAGAAGCATGTTTAATGGTATTGCGCTTTTAGTGATTATATAAAGTACACAATGCCCTTGAGCTCCTCAATTGCTCATGAATAAATACAATAAACATTAATTCATTATGAAACTTCTGATGTAACAATGAATTCAGACGATTTATGTGTCCTATCTTAATGATTTAATCATTTTAAGTTTAAGCCCAAACATAATTATTGTTTTATAATTATGTCGTAATAAACTTGATCAAAATTCTTTTTAAAAATTGTTTGCCTATATCAAGATGTTTTTAAATATAATTTCAGGGATATACACTACTGAAGATTCTGCCTTTAAACGAAATTGGAGACTAGAAAGCCATACAGTTACACTACTCTTATATATTATTTTCATTAAAAATGAATAAAGATATTTATATTTAGCATTTTGGAACTGCTTTTTATTTTCTCTGGGTTATTTTTTTTTTAAATAATTAAAATTTTATGTACATACATACATGTGTATATCAATTAATGGAGTAACTGCAGATATTAGTTATTTTGTAGAAATAAGAACGTATGTATGTACATACATATGTATCTACTTACATCAAAGGTGATTAAAGGACCTATAGTATCTGTTATTGGCTTTATATGTGATCCACTCTAGAAAGATGAGCGCTCAAATTTTATTGCTACAGTATGAACCAAGAGAGCAACGCAGCATGTGAGGTTTATACATTATATTTGAAAGCATTTACATAATACAAATACATCGTACAAATGTACACGATACATATATTAATGCAAGTTGTCTAATATTTTTATTATAATTTAAATTAGATAAGTATGCGGTTTATTAGACTTTATTTAATGTTATTTTACTAACAATGGAGCCGTGGACGGAGCAACACCGAGTTTTAGCTATAAGTAAAGAATTTATTTTAAAACAATGCATCTTTAACCAATTGTTTACCATGTACTTTCGTTAGATCGGGGCTAAAAGCAAGAGTTGATCCCTATCTGCTGCGGTGCTGGTATGATGGAGTCTCTTTCAGTATGTTGATGCGGGCGGGCAGAACCGATTCAGGGCTGAAAAGCTTGCTGACCAACCAAAATCATGCAGCGATCATTCAGATAATCGTTGCACTCGTTTCTTAGAACAACGAAATATGTATACGCTTATAGAAAGTGACATTTGGATGATGGACATCTCCGAGGTCGAATTGTGCAACGGGAATGTGTAGGATATATTGTTTCCTGTGAACGTTTCGTAACAAAGAAATATTTATTCAATGCACCGAAGAATAATTGCGTGTTATTTATGGGAAAAACGTAACGTAAGGGTATTTCTGTGATCCCACTATTGTCTAGTTTATCTTATTAATAAATGATCAATTTTGGTCACAGATTTTAACGCATCTTTCAAGAATAGGATCCCCACATTTGTTTTTAAACTGTTAAAATTATAACAAAAATAGTATAATTATTATATTGTCTAGCAATTGTTAAACGTAGTCGCTGATGAACCAGAATTTATCTGTGGCGACCACACATGTAGGCACACACGTTCATTTATTAACAATGAGACAAACATCACGGCACACGAGAGATTTCTTTTGACCACACAACATGGGTCGTTAAGATAATCCCTTTTGTGACAAAACAGTACGGACGCAATCAAACACCACAATGCAAACCCTATCCGAAGAATTCGAAAGTCTGGAGCCAAGCAAAAAACCCGCTTTCGAAAATACACATCCGATTTCTCGAATTCTAAGAAGCCACTGTAGCAATTGGCTAGGAGATCGACGCACAATCCCGATTGGCCAGCATTTCTCTAAAGGATATAAGTCCAGACTCCGACGAGGAGAAAGCAGTTGGTCAAGAGACGATCGGAGGCACCATACGAGACGGTCCACGGCACTTGAGGCAGACGGTCAAAACACGATCGGAGGCACCATACGTAGGGATTCCAATCCCGGGCCAAAATTTTGATCCCGGGATTTCGGTATTGCAATTAGTCGATCCCGGGATCCCGGGACCAGTCCCGGGATAATTTTCATGTTATTTTATCGATAAAAATAATTTAAAATGAATAATACAATATATTTTTACATCTGTTTTTTATAACCTACAATGTATAAGGTACGTATAATTTTAGTCTTGGGCTTAAAATAGAAAATAATATAATAAAAATAAAAAAGGGAAGTTCTTAAATATTAATTTGAGAAGAAAAAAATGAACTTTTGACAATATATGTACATATGTACATCCATAGACACAATTAATTGAAAACATTATTTTGAATAAATCTCACGAAGTAACATCAAAGCATCAAGTGTTTTATCATTTAGCCTTGATCTGATTTTGGTTCCTAAGCAGCCTGCTGCTGAAAAAGCACGTTCAGACTCACAGCCTCAGAGATTCACAGATGACACGTGCAACTCGCGCAAGTTTGTACACGAAATATAACGATGTTGTCAATAATAATTCGATTGTGCTTGATAAATCAATCAATCCGAAAAATTCGGGATTATGTTTTATAATCCCGGGACTCATCGGGTATTGAAAATCGTTCGGGATCCCGGGATTGGAATCCCTAACCATACGAGACGGCCCAGACAAGCAATTAGCCAGCAACGCAGACTGCTTGGAGACATCAGAGACGGGCACAGACGACCAGAGAGTCAAGATCTACCAGCAGTCATCCGTAGGAACCAGCCACGCGCCCTCACCGACAGACCTGAAGATCACACCTGACACTTGCCGCACGCAGCCTAAGATCCCTGAGAATCATCTACCGGCATCACCACCTGCGCCAACTTCACCGCAGATGCGAGAAACATCACGCCGTAATCGTCCATTTGTCACATCTAAATATCACTTAATAAAACAATCCATCTAGATTCATACAAGAGTCTCATTGGCCGCGAGGTTAATCACCCCTAGGGCTACGCCCCCTAAAGATCCAATACATCAAAATGTTGACAAATCATAGCTATACGGGTATGATATCGAAAAATCATTTTAATGAAAGCGCACTGAAGAGTCGAAAGCAAAAAAAGCATGTCAAGTTCGTTCATATTTTAATTTTTTTCTTATATTTAATTTTTACTAGTAAGTCATATGGGAAATATTAAGCATAAATTTGCAGTTCAATCTGAAAAATCGAACAGAATTGTGGACAAACATCTCTTGGATATTTTACTACAATCACACTTATTTTTAAATCCAAAAATTTGAAGCTCAAAAACTACAACACTGCGACTCCTGTTTTCTCAGATTTTTTGCAACATAGAAAGAACAACGTTTTGTGATCATAGAGAAGATAGAAGCAAAATTGCTGATTGAGCTAAGGACTATATCAAAAATTAACGCTGGCATAAGTGTGCTTTAAAAGATGGACTTTAAATGCGGTATATATCAATATCAAATAGTTAGTAAATACCGTTTGATATAAATGAAATTGATCGACAATTAGACTTTTTTTTTTACAGAGACTTAAATTTATTGATAATATAAGAGAAGCTGAAATTTATATAAATTACTCTTCCCAGTTATCTAAAATGTGCTAATCAGAATTTTTATTAAAGTAATTTTGGTATTATGACATCCACTTTGTGGAATATATTCTGCTAAAATTCTTTTTTAAAATCGTTGGACTGCATTTGATTATTTGAGGACTTCAACAGGTTCGCTCTTCTCATCGTTTCGAGGATTCGCCATTTATTTTGCCATACCGTGTAATTGCGACCCTTTATTGCGGCGAGCGCTTGATTGCGAATAAAACTCATTTTTACACCCGAATTGGGCTTTCCTGACCTCTCGCCGCTTTTATGCGGCTATCTACGCGAGCACTTATACTATACAAGCGCGTTGTTTATTAACAGCAGCTGAAACGCACTGTAGTTTGGGTGCGTGCGCTAAAACCCAACTATTTATTGCCCAGGTCCCTGCCATAACGCGAGATTTCATTATGGGAATTGGCCGTAACCCGCCGTTTAAGAACGCAACGTAATTTCAATAATGTTATTGCGCCGGAACGCAATCAGAATAACTGAAAAATAACGGTGTGTTTTATGCGGTCGGTAATTTCAGATACTGCTACGTGGCGTAGGGGCTACGTATCGATTTTTCACATGATGCGTGAAAAACAATACGACTCGATCCCGACGCGTAAAAGTTTACTGCTAATGACGTCATCAACGCCAAACAGGGTCGCAACTGTTTTATTTTTCGCAGGCGCTGAAGCGAAGTTTGGTCCATAATCATCGACAACATCGTTTGAAGAATAATTCGGCGGTTCCTATTAACCCTAGCATTGTCTATATTAGAGTATACTGGCGTAACTATTAGTGTTCATTTTATTTTTACAATACTGTAAAAATAAAACGAACGCAAGTTGGTAAGAAATTAATTGCGGTTTTTACTATTTCTTCCGCTTATTTTTCCCTGAGAGATGAGTTGGCTTAGTTTGTATTTTGGACTTGACCTAATAAAAGTTCTAAAACTATAATTAGGTTAGGTTAGGAGCTTCATGAACATTTTAGAACAGTTAAATTATATTATCGCTACTGAAAATATATATCTACTGATGAAAATGTATTTAAAATTTACCAGTGAAAATTTAACTTTACCAAAATATATATATAAATAAATATATATATATATATATATATATATATATATATATATATATATATATATATATATATATATATATATATATATATAATTTATACATTAGATGTATGTGTACATATATATATTTATTACTACATATACAAAAGTTAAAATCATATAAATTTACAAGCACCTGCCAGATAATTTCTATTTTCACTAGTAAAAATACATATCTACTGGTGAAAATGTATTCCGATATGATTTTACTGAAATGACATATTTTAAAAAATATTTTCGGGATAGATGATTCGAGACTTTTTTTTCTAGATTTTCTTTTAGGAATAACTACATGAAACTAAATGTATTATTTATTTATTTTACTGCATTAAATCAAGTTCTCAAATTACTGATAATACAATCTATAAAAACATGAAATTTATTTAATTCGTTATTTCTTTGCTACTTTTTTATATTAATTATATTAAATTTATATTAGTTATTTCTTTGCTCCTTACTTAGGTATTTGATCTGAAAATTCATACTGAATATCTAAATTTACTGCTGCTAATTACCATTCGTTAAATATTTCCTCTTATGTCTAATATTTTTTAAACGTTCAAAAGGCAATAAAGTCAACAATAATTTGCAAACAAATTTTAACACAAATGGAGTCACGTCAATAACCTACAATCTGTCCCTTAAAATAATAATGCTTATTGTGAAAGTACAGTGTTTAATTACAGAAGTTTAAATATTATGTACTGATGTATTATAAGTATAAGTTCCCTTAGCCCTTTTTATACAATATAAATAAATAGAGAAGAACATTGCTTTCAAAAGCAACCTAGAAAGTGAGTGCTTTTGAAAGCAATGTTTCGCTCCTTTTATTTCATGTATCTATAAAAAAGGCTGAAGGAACTTATATCTGAAATACATCAGTTCATACATCTAAAACAACTGTAGTTTAGTTCAGAATCATTATTTAAGGACGGTTTTTACTTTTTTTTATACATATGTCCTTGCTATGATTTTTTCCAGAGTCGGGCCCCTCAAGGAGAACGAGCCCCGGGAATTTGTCTCGTCTCGTTAAGCCTGCTCGCAATTTATATATATGTATTATAGTATACAGGGCCAGCCCTACGTTACTAAGGGCCCCAAAACTAAATTTTCGCCCACTCCCCCTATTAATACTTTAATAATTCATTACATGAGCTTAAAAATATTATTTAAATTAAAGTAATCTATTATTAAATTTGCCACGATACTCTTTTTTGCAATTGTGGGTATTTAAAAATTTGTAGTATTATTTTCGTCGCAATTTTTTTCGCATGAAATAATCTAAAGATTACACAGTGGAGTGTACCAAAAAAACTAATCTCCTTGGTAAAACTCACAATAAAAAATGGCAAATGCTAAATAAGAGTACAGGGCGATGCTCTAGCGTTCAATCAAAAAAGTAATTTGAGATGCCAAACTGGATATAACCGGTAGTGTGCATAATAAATCCATACAAATCTTTGCCTGCGCCGATGACATATAAATATTTTTGGTTTAGTTTTAAAAATTACGGCTAAATTCTTTTTTTTGGTTTTCAAAATTACGGCTAAAACTACTTCCAAAAATATTTCGGTCAGACTAACAACCTGTAAAGAGTTACACACCATTTTAAGGGATGCCCAATTATTAAAGCAAGGGACCCAGGCTTCTTATTATAAGAGAGGTCGCAATTTTCATTTAAAAAATGAAAAAAACTAACATGCTTAACAAACTTAGCAAAAATAAATACAAAATTTATTTTTAGAAAACATTTAAAATGTTAAATACTGCGGCAGTGATCGTGTCTTAAATACAAATATTTGACAAAAATGTAAAAAAATATTTTTAATTTTTATTTAGCTTTAATGTTAAATACAGAACAGTTTTACTCTCCTTACTTTTTTCTCTAAAATGTTTTTTAACAAGGATACGATTTTTTTTAGTTTTTGAATAGCCACCATTTTAAAACAAAATAGTGGATATAACTGGCTAACAAATAAGTCTGAGATGTAGACAAGGTCTATTTTTTAACAAAAAAATTATGTTGATACAATAAAAGCATCGGAAGTTATCGTGTCCTTAATTTTGAGTAAATTCCATAGATAAACCAATTATTATCAAGCAAAATGTGTTTTTGAGTTAGGCTGAGTTAGGTTATGCTACGATTTATTATAGCATAACCTCACTATCGTAGCATAACCTAACATAGCCTAACTCTAAGATTTTTGTTTAAGGGAAAATATAAATTTATGTACGCGTGTTTTGTACCTTCAAGTACACAAGCAGGCGGTCACCAGTGCGGGGCAACGGATGCAAGGTCCCCGGGCTGTATATTATATGAGGGTCCAATTAAAATAAATTTTTTTTGAACATTTTATAAAATTTATAAATTTTTTTTTTTTTTTAAATTGACCATACTTTCTATGAATTATCTACATATAAGAGCAGTAACAAGGGCGGTGCAACAAGGTGCAAGGTACCAATGCTCCATAGTAAAAGAAGTTGCAATTTAAAAAAAAATTTAAATTATTGATTTTTATAAAAGGTTCAAATTTTTTTTTTTAATTAAAAATAATGTTTTTTCTTAGATTTTTTCATAATAAATTATTAATTTAATTTTTTTTCAATTACAACTTTTTATACTGTGGAACCTGGGTTTTTTGCACTTGTTGCACCGCCCTTGTAGCTGCCCCTATATGTAGATAAATTCATAGAAAGTAGGGTCAATTTAAAAAAAAAAACAATTTAAATTAATAAATTTTACAAAAGGTTCAAAAAAATTATTTCAGTCATACTAACAACTTGTAAAGAGTTACACTCCATTTAAAGGGTTGCCTTATTATTAAGGCAAGGCACCCAGTTTCCATATTATAAGAGGGTTCGCAATTTTCAAAACAATTTTTTTTTTATAATTTTTATAAAAAATAAAAAAAAACATTTTTTTAATTAAAAAAATATTTTTTTTGAACCTTCTATAAAAATTAATAATTTAATTTTTTTAAAATTGCAACTTCTTATAATAAAAACAGCGGAAGTTATTGTGTCCTTACTTTTGAGTAAATTCCATATATAAACCAATTATTATCAGGCAAAATGTGTTTTTGAGTTAGGTTATGCTACGATTTATTGTAGCATAACCTCATTATCGTAGCATAACCTAACATAGCCTAACTCTAAGATTTTTGTTTAAGGGAAAATATAAATTTATGTACGCGTGTTCTCAATTTGGTACCTTCAAGTACACAAAGAGGCGGTCACCAGTGTGGCGCAACGGATGCAAGGTCCCCGGGCTGCATATTATAAAAGGGTCCAATTAAAAAAAAAATTTTGAACATTTTATAAAATTTATTAATTTAAATTGTTTTTTTTAAATTGACCCTACTTTCTATGAATTTATCTACATATAAGAGCAGTAACAAGGGCGGTGCAACAAGTTCAAGGAACCAAGGTTCCACAGTATAAAAAGTTGTAACCTAACCTAACCTAACCTAACCGGTGAAGGGTTGACGATGCTCGATATATATAAAGTTGAAAAATATGGAACAGTGTACCTAGATAATCAATGAACGGTATATATAAAGCTTAGTCGTTTATTAGCAAAATTAATCTATGTAGGATCACCATCGGTGTGTCCACTCCATACCGTTGATCTTTCAATAGCCCGACTTCATGGCTTCCACCCTCTTGAATTCGCATTAAATATAAATAATATATACATGTTTTAATAGCTTTACAACGAATCGCTTAGGTCAGTGCATCAGCGTGGCAAATAATATCAGATTATATTTTTTAACAATATATTTTGATAATTTTAAGTAAATATTGAGCCTTTATTTTATATCACGGCATCCCAGAAGATCTAGCGCCCCAGGCGATCGCCTGTACTGCCTGCCTCTCGGGTCAGCCCTGCTAGTATATTGTATATAAATATGGAAAAGCATAAAATGTACGACTTTCAAAAAAGTAAATTAGAAAATAGTTAATTCAGGGAGCTATGCGGGAGACAGTTTACATCGCCTCTCCGTGCAATCAGATTATTTCAGAAACATTTCATGGACAATGAATAATGGTGTATTGGAGTGTACACGTCCGTCGATATAAGTCACGAAATCATATGTCAAATATTCCGGAAAATATAAATATATGGAACACCTTGTACTACTTTGGGTTATTTTTTATCTTTTTCCTACGCAAGTAATTTTTGTTGAGTACGTGTATGTATACAAAAAAAGATGAATGTAAAATGCGGCGCCTCTCGCGACACAAACGCTGAAAACACGCTATTATTCATTTCGCAAGTGGAACTTCGCGGCAAATGCACGTGTATCGTTTTGAATAATTGAAACGAAACGCATAATTCAGGGACGTAGTAGCTAGTGTCGCCGAAACAATAGCAACATGGCCGTAATCGAGCCGAGCAGCATGATTTATGGTCGCCCGAAAAGCAAACCTTACAGGTCGTGTAAATTGAATAAATTTCGCTTTTATTCGGACCGTAAGCTACTCGGGATAACGCCAAGACATATTTCATACCGAAAGCACAATGACACCCCTTTTTCATTCAATAACATAATCGTTCATTACGAAACAATTTCGACGAGACTGGAAGTTTCCTATCTCTTGTGTTACACATAGTCCACATTTTGTTGTTTTTGTTAAATAAATAAATACTATTTTTAGATCAAATCATTCATTAGAGGTTTATGAGGTTAATAGTTACTATATGAGCTATGAAAATCGGTTCCTGTTTTGTTGACGGACATTTTGCCATACGGATATTTCACCGACTGAATTTTTTAATTGTTGAATTTATTAAATTAATTAAATTTATTTATAATTTAAAAAAGAGATAAATTAAATAAAAATAAAAAATATCGTAACCAATAATTATTTCATTAATTTTAATTAAAATGTAAAAATTGTAATAGTATAATGAAATAAAATATAAAAAGGGAGAACAGTGATTTAAAGGAGGGTTTATTTTTAGTTAAATTCATTGTTTTTTTTTAATTATATAATTTTTTTCAAATGCTTCTACACTTATAAACTCCTAATTACTTTATCATTAAATAAGATTCACTCGATTGGATGTAACTAATTTCGTATGTAAGAATTTTATTGTTGTGATTTTGAAAAGCATTTTTTTAGTATATATAACTGGGTAACACTTTAAGCACGATTGATAAAAATATATATCTAAACATAAATTATGTACCTCACTGAAAGTTTCATGTACTTTATACATTATTAAAATATTAATAATAATAAATTAGCCTTGTTTTTTTTACCACGAATAGGGTTTTAAAAATAATTTATGGTTAACAAGTTTCGGAAAACATTTTTATCAGGCAAATTTTTACAGTTACGAGTCTTCTCATTATATAATATTATATTCGTATTTTTTTAGTTTATGAATTTTATAAATGATAAGCATATATGTATCATTACTAATATATTTTTAAACTATAAAAACTCTAATCAAAAAGTGTGTTTTATACAAGGGAGAAATAAATCATATATTTTTGTATCGATATATGGAAATGTAAAAATATTTAGAAAGGTGGGTGTCGGAGAACAATGATTGTAAAATCTTTGATTGACAAAAAACACAGTCATAAATAAACCTTAATATTTAATGGCGAATTGTGGGAAATGTTCAAAATATTTTTGTTTGTAAGTAACTGTTTGCAATCTACTAAAATGTTTCATTCATAAATATATTTAAATAAAAAATAAGCTGAATATTCGGAAATAAAGATTTTTCTACATTTAGATTACTGCATATGGTCTTCTAACTATATGTGAACTGATTACGTTGCGAAACGTTAATTCACTGTTTAAACCCAAACCTAACTTACACCAATTAACTAAACCAAACTTTAAACTAATTACAATTTTGATCAAGTCTAAGAAACAAATTTAGTCAACTCAACTCTCAGGAGAAAAGGAAGAAGAAGTACAGATGCATCACTTTTTCATCACTTTAATATTACACTATGTTTTAAAAATATGATAGCTATCCTTTCTAATATTACAACGACTTCTGATATAAGAGTATTGGTCAAAGTGTATTTAAACTGAATTATGGTCAATGAGTGGGTGCAAAAACAATTATCAATTCTCAGAAGTCAAAAGTCCACGTCAAAAGCAATAAAATTATCGCAGCAAACACTGCAATATTTATACTAACAATGAAATTTATTTTTGAAAAATCCTATGCAGTGAAACTTTACGTAAACTTTTATTATAAATATAGTAAATGACTTATGTTTTTAATAGTATCTAGAGCTTAGGTCTAGAATCTAAAATCAAACTTTCCCACTACATCAACGATTTATTACTTTTGACGTGGATTTTCGTAATGAAAAAGAATTGGATGAAGTTCGCCTGCAAAACACCGCCAGCAATTAATCGCTAGCAGTTGATCATATACGCATTTTATAGTCCACAAATAATTGCTAGCATATTTATTGCCTGACAATACATATCATTATAAATTAATAATAATATGTTATTTTTAGAATTAAGTGCATCTAAGAATGGAGTAGACTTATTACTTATAATAAATAGGGATTGGTTTAAGTATATTAAAATCGAATTTTGCTTAATAGGAGAGCGCAAAATCAATTATCTCTTCTCAGAAGTAAAAAATTCACATCATAAGCAATAAAATTCTGTCGCCGCAGTCGGCGACGGAAAAAATTGAAAATAAAAAAATATATTTTAAAGTCGTCCAAGAGTGCTAATTATTATACTGTGTTTTAAAGAAATTTATGTTTTAGGCAAAATATCTAAAACTCTTTTGCTGACAAGCAAAATCTATAAATTATTTGATTGAAAATTATTATAAATATACTAGAGATACTATTAATGAGGGCAATAGTCCATGAACGAATGTTTTTCAGATTTAAAGATACTTCAACAAAACCTTGTCAGTGTTAAAATTATTTAACTTTATTTTGAAAAGTTTTTAATATACAATACTTGATTTTATCCAATGCATATAATATATAATACAATTTTCATGTAATTTTTATGGTTCAATCTGCACTTGTGTTGGTAAACGTATATGCATATACAATGTATGACATCTTAGCTGGAAAACCAGCAATGTTTACCTTATATTATAGTATGTATATCGTTGACAGCAAACGGAAATTAGTTAGTTTACCAAACGAAGCTTCTCGTCTAGTATAGCAAATATGCCAAAACCTTATATATCGACGTTTTCAGGTTGCATGTGAAAATAACGCTTTTGACTAAAATAAGAATATTCAATACTGATATCATAGATTACGTTTAAACGGATGTTATGAAAATTTAACGAAACATTTTTGAAATTATGATTTGTAACGCAGTCATGTGCGAAGTACAGCATCTTTGCACTGGATATTAAAAATAATTTATCAAATAACATATGATTAAGTTGTGTATGAAAGCTTGTGTTGTATAAATGTAAGATATGATGATTATACAACTGCGTGGTGTTAATTAGTATTTATAATGTAACTTCCTATTATATTAAGCATGCAATTTAAAATTATAAACTTTCAAACAAGTCGTGTTCTGATTTAGCACATCAAAGTGCCTCGAAGGCTATATTATACCTTAGCAGAATATAGGAGACATCATTATTATTTTGTACCTTTTAAACTGAACCGTTTTTACTTAAGATTCAGGTAATGTATAACAGTGGTTCTAAAAAGAGAACGTATGGCTCTATCCATTTTATAGAGTGCCTTATCCAAGGAAATGTATAACTTTATTTATGTAAACTTTTAAGGATAATGATTGATAGATAAAATAAAACATATATACTAATTTTGAGTTCAGTTGAACTGAAAATATGTTATGCGAAACGCGACTGCATTATTTTTTTAGTGGAGACGCTACGATATTTTAACTACAACTTCACACCTCATGACTAAATATCGCTTCGCTGTTTAATTTAGTAATACGACAAATTGCTAGGGGAGGAGTACTGAGAGAACCACCGATTGACAAGTACTATTTCAAGACATCACGTCAAAGTCACCAATGTAGGTTTTTATTAGCTACTTAATGATATAACAAGTTTAAAACCGCTATTTTAAGTCGTTATAATTTTAATATTCTTGAGACGAAGTGATAAGACAGTCTCCCATATATAATTGACCTCTCACCTACACAGGGTTTTACTAATCAAGCGCGACTAAAAATTATGGGAGTTTACAAACCAGAATAATAACATTTCACGCCTTCTAGGAATAAATCAAATAAACTAATCTGAAATCGACAATCTCACGCAAAAAGGGAAATGACATACTATTTTTTATACGTCATGGATTATTTCGTAATAAAATCTGCGATGAATAATATTGCATATCGTGATAAAACATAAAACATCTGCATGAGGGAAGCAGGAAGCAGGAGAATTCTTATATCATCGTATTGTCGGGACCTTCCATATCGTTGCAACGAAATGAGCTACAAGTATTTGCAAAAAAGCATATGAAAATTATTTCCGACTTTATAAAAGCAGGTTTCTTGTCAGCTCTATCATAAAAGCGCACGTGCCCATCGCCTATTTGGGTGCACCTGAATATAGTTGGAAGCAATACAAAGAATGCGCTGCAATATGCGGCAGGTATCTAGACACTTACAAGTATACATTTACAGCATTGCCAACTCGATAATGGCCGTTACGAGAAAGAGGATTATTATTAGATATTTAGTACAATGAAAAAAGTCTATTTCCGCCCCCAAATCATCACATAAGCCAGAAGATTAAGAGTGGAAAAAGCGAAGAACCTCACTTATCTTTGAGAGAGTATATTAGCTTGGAGCAGCGTATTTTCAAGAGCTTAATACTTCTATCGCTTCGAATTCAACTTGAAATATACTTAAGTTTGGGGAAAGTCACTCCAAACAAAGCTACACTGGGTATCGACCTAGACGAACACCGAAAGAAGACCGAAAAAGCAGCCTCTTTTACACGTCAGACCTGATCTTGCTAGCTAAATCGCCGAATCTAATAATTCAACTGCATCTCATAGAAGATTTGGAGCAATGTAAAATACAGCAATAACAATGTATATTTATTACACAACTTATTTATAGTGATTTCCAAAGTTTTGTCTAGTTCTCGTCTGACAAATTTTCATAGAGAATCTAAATCGTTCCGCAACAGATCTAATATATTTTAACAATTTTAAATCACCCAAACTGAATGAAAGTTGAATTTGTAACTGCCGTATACATGTCATTAAGAGCACATGGCTCAAGTTAAACCCTTGGAGAATCCTCGAAGGGATGAAATGCTCTTTGAAGAATCGGCCGTCATAGGTTACATACTTTTTACGATCGCTAAAATAATACGAGAATAACCGAGTTAAATCATCCGAGTAAACGACGTGCAATATTTTAAAAATATTATTCCATGACAAACCTTGTCAAAGGCCTTCTCAAAATCCATATATACGATGTCTACTTGAATTGACGCATCAAGAGATTTTATCACCGTTTTGTTGAAAGACAAAAGGTAAGTTACAGTGAAACGGGCGGGATGAAACACATGCTGTTGATCCAACAAAACTTGCCAAAAGTAATTGAAGACGTATCCATGAATAATTAGCATGACTGGTCAATAATTATTTATGCACAATTTGCTACATTTTATATGAATAGTGTGTATCCAAAGATCAGGAAATGACGACGTCTTGGTCAAAAATACGTTTTGGAGGAACAGCGAGACTGACTTCAAAACCCTTAAAAATTAAATCGTGAACTAAATCTCAGAACAATGCATTGCGTTGTACGTTAAATATAGTATCATTAAAAACATTTTCACCGAAGCTTGGTTTATAAAAAAAAGTAACCACATAATTTCATTAATCATTGTTTCACTTTATTATTATTAATATAAACAACGCTATGTGATTAAATATTATTTTGAGTGCAACTCACTCCTGAAAGGAAATCAATGACTAAATGAAACGCGATGATGTAGTGGCCCAGGGCGTTAATTATCAAATTTTCGTTGTTCCCGATCACGCGACCGTATAAGCGTTGCACTCGCTTGTCCGGCCCTGGATGACGCCCGTCAATTTGACAGGGTTTTAATACAAGTTCCGGCTGGAGTTGACGGCTTTTCATAGATTTAATGCGGTTTCATCCGCGCAAATTAAAACGTGGTGGATCCGGTATCGTTATATAAATTTGATATACACGATCCGTCAAAAAACATGGATGATTTTTAAAAATAATTGTGAATGGAGCTATTTGTAACTTGAATACGATATGGGACTACTGCTTACACTGACCAATATTTGTATTTTTTTTATAACTGATTTAAATGCATTATGAAGACGTACATTCTAATTTAAAAATAAAAAAAATCTAGCATATCAGATTTCTCCACTTAATAAAGGTATATACAATATAGACCAGTGTACGCCACAGTTTCCAATTTTTACACACATACATTCGCGCGTGCTAGAGTCGAGACACTACAAGAAAGTCGTATACGTCGCACGAAAATACGAATATGTGCTGTTTTTGTTTCTACATGCGCTGCAATAATGGTTATTATCGGGAAACCGCAGCGAATCGGAATACTTTGGTGAGTTCAGCAGAGGTCGATAACAATGTTACACGTATGATAAATTATTTAAAAAATGCAATTAAAAATATTTTTAAAATTATTGAAATATTTTTTATACATATTAATTAATTTATATAGTAATACAAATTACTATATAGTAATACAAATTAATATTAATATACATAGAAAATATATTTACAGAAAATTTACATAAAATACAATTATTTCCATTAAAAAAAATAAAATAAAAATAACGGTCATATAAAATACTAGATAAACAAATGAAGCGTTCTGGTCGTGGGTAGTAGCTTCTATATTATCGGTTGCGTTAGTTTTGTGGAGAACGTTTGTACAGCAAACTGTACAAACTGACCCTTATGAACATCTCCTTCTGGAAGGCGTCAGTGTCCTTGAGCTCGGCAGTCCGAGGTCGAAGGTATCATACGTGTAACATAGTTATAGATATCTGCTAAACTCACCAAAGTCATTTACAGCACTTAGCGGACCTAGACCCAGACACCATCCCCCACAAACACAAACACCCACAAGCTATCTTAATCCGCCAACTAACCAATCATATCCCCACCCATTGCAACCACAATCTTAATTTAATAATCATCAATATCCAAACAGCCAAAAACACCAAAAAACATCAGGATCATATTTATATGGATACATTTGTGATCCTTTTTAATATAAACTAGTAAGTGTATTACCTACTACTTTTACTCCATATTATCACAACTTTCATTAAACTATTAGACAAAAAGCATTTCTAGGTACCAATCACCGGTACTATAGCATCAAAACTTGACGTGATACATCATGGTCACCATATAGACTTTAAATGATAAACTTAGTCCAAATCAGTCATCAAAATCCTAGTTACAAAATCTTTTGTTTGCCAGTGTTATTATTATTTGCCATTTTTTATAAAATCTTCCGTTGTAACTTGACAGGCGTAAGCCCAATGCATTACAACTGGGTAAATCTATAGCGACTGAGTAAGTCAATCAGATATAATGAATATCTACAATAAGTATTACTTTTTTGTTCATATTTTATCACAATTATGGTATTAAGTGAAAGAAAAAAAAATACTAAAACAATCTTGTATACATATATAATACAATAACGATAAATATGATTAACCAAACGTCTGTTTTTTTCTAGCATATTTTGTATATAATTATAAAAATTATGTGTTTGGTTTTTTAAATATTGTGAAGGCGATTCGCTTTACCGATAATAATGTTGTGTATTTTATTGTAAAATATAGATAGAAAAATATTTGTAGTTTATTATATAAAAAAGCGTTATTTTTTTATAGCTAGGTAAGATAAGTTGAAAAAACACTACACAGAATAATCCGCCTGGAGGTTAATACCCATGACCTTTATCACATATATATTTATGAGAAAGAAAACCGAACTGAAACAATCTAGTAAGATATTTTTTGGCATTTACGTCGGCATCAAAAGTCAAAGATAATTTATGTAAAAAGAATCGAAGGCAATTTGTTTTTAATATGAAAATAAACACTAATATTCGCTAAAATAAGGGTTGAAAAAAACCAACGCTATGGTTAATTTAAGCATTTGTGTATATATCTTTCATATTATATATTCTTAAATTAAAACGATTTTTAATTATGTATACATGCTTTCGCTATTTATTATATGGCGATTCTGAAAGAAAACCGATAGACAGGTCTTAAAAAATAAAATTAGAATTTCAATTGATTTTTATACCAATTGTTGAAATACCTCATTATTGACAATTTCTCAACGTAGATATCAATGAAACAAAAATATTTTATTTCAAAACATATGTTCCATCAATGAATTTATTCATCCCTCCTTTGAAATTTTGCGTCACGTCAATTAGTGTTTGAACTTCAAAGTCAAACCAAACTTAAAAAATATCTTTCCTTTCAATATTTTTTTTTGTAATGTAATTTTTCGAGATTCATTATTTTTGTATTATTACTAGATCGTGAAATATCAGCGTGGTTTTTTTACAAAAATGTTTATTTATTTTTACTATCGGTTAGGTTCACTCTCGTTTGTTTTAAATAAATATATAAGTGAAACAATTTTATGCGATGTTCTTATCTCCACACACGCGAACTTCGCATTTATGAGTCCTTGCAGAAAATGTTCTCTACGTAAAGCGGAGGAGTTATTGGATGTTGTAAAATAATTTTAATTTTCAGATACAATCATGTTTTAGTAGAGTTTATATTAAATGCTGGTAATAAAGCAAGCGGCAACTTAATCTTAATTAACCAGTCAAAAGCAGAGCTTAACAATATACTAATATATTTTCATAAATATAAATATTTTTTATGTTTTTACATAAAAAGTTATGATATATCACGAGGTTATGTCGCTCAAAGAAAGCTATGTTAATAATAATATTTTTTAAATGTATTTGTATATTATCATTTAGATACATATTAAGGTTTTCAGTATAAAACAAGAAGTTATAAATTTTAAAATTCGGTATTAAAAGGCGGATGTTAGTACTATTGTTAGATTTCTTAAAAAATGCTATACAAATTGTTTCATCTTTACTTAACATTATAATATACAATAAGTTACGTGATATACAAAGATGAAAGAGTGAAAAAGCGTTTTTAAATGGAAATATATACCAACTTTTATTTTTTTAAATATTATTTTTTGTATATAATGAATTATTATTTTTGCAACAGTTTTGAAAAACTTAACACAGCGTTGTCATCACTAGGCACAAGGCTACATTTCACTGACTTGTACCGGCTCCATTGGATTTGTATAGACACTATCATTTGTAAGGGTCCATTTGAAAGTGGCTCTAATTCGTAACACGCGTTTATATATCGTCGGCGTGACGAATAAACTTGTTCTGCAAGACGTAAATATAAAAATTAGTTATATTGGGCTTTGCACGAGTGATAGTGACAAATAATATATGGTTTCGACAAATATACATAAAAATAATATGAATTTATTAATTTGATATAAAATTACTATTGTAAAGCAGCTGAAATTTTTATTGTAAAGTAGGGGTTAAAACGTAAAGAAGTTTGTTACAACAATAATATTTTATCAACTGCTTTTAACTTGAACGTTTATTTATTAATGCAAAATGTTTTTGATATGTAATTTATAAATTCTAAAATAAAATAAACAACTTTCGTAACAGTATTTTTAAAAGTCATAATTGTAATAATATTATTAATAAATATGAGTTTAATAAGCTTTACTATAAAAAATAAGTATATATGTATATTGCGGTGGCAAATTATTAACAAAAACACATACTTTTAAAGCGAATTTATGTATGACTTCCAGATTGTTTCTTTATTGTATTTATTTTTTAAGATTTAGTTAAACTTCAGATAACTACATAGGAAATTTAAAATTTCGCAATTAAAAACACAGCTATAAACAAACTGAAAAATACAATTAAAATATATCTCGAAACCATATTAACCCATTTATCAGACTAAAATACGACCACAGTGCCGCAAATTTCATATGCCGTTCGGACGGCGGACGTGAATGACGTCCGGACGGCAGCTTCTGCCACGTACAGCTGGCATATTTACGCGCTATCGAAAAATGTGCCAAATAATCGCAATTTTTAAATTGTCATTTTATTAAGATTGTGTGGGCACTCACCAATACAATATCAGTGAAAACTTTTCGGTCGTAAATATTCAATTTACGCAAAATCTTAGTCGGCTCTTGCAAAATGCCATAAAAATGATACTTCAGAATACGAACGCCACATCTGTGACTATCCTAAAATTTGTCGCCATTGATTCTAAATAAGAATTCGTTATGGTGTGACATTTATATAAACCGATCTAGGAAAATACATAAGGATATTCAAAACTATTTTTTTTAACAAAATCAAGTACCATTAATTCATTTTTAATAAGTTAATTTTATATGAAAAAAAATTGTCAAAAGAATATACTATTAAAAATATAATTAATCCCTTTTGGTGCCTGTTGAAGTCCCCGATAAGCATGTGGTATTATAACTTGACCACGTGACCACGATGCAGCGCTCGACATGCGTGTTAACCATAGGACACCTACGCGCATACTGAAATAGAAGCGATTTACTCGTTCTATCTTAGTTTGCGAAGCACCATATCATTATCTCTCTCACTCTCGTCACTTAACACGCGAGAGAGCAAAAGGTGAAGTATCTCACCGCTCGCGCTCGAAAGAGCAGCTAAGACTTCAGTCCTTTTACCGACAATGTTCGGAAGCGCTCGAAGCTGGCCAAGTCGACTGAATTACCCCCACTTTACCTCCCGTTCTCGGTAACCTCGGACAACTTCCGTGAGATTTTAGAGCGGACAGAACCAAACTCGACCGAAGTAATCTACTATATTCTTGGCCAACCTTAGCCAACTTCCAGAGAGTGTAGTGCAGGCAGACACTACATGATGACGAAAGTGTATGCTGTCATTATACCAGGAATTTGAGATATATTTAAATAATAAGTAGAACTGCGGCGAACGTCTAAAACTTAATTTATGGGTTGTATGTGACAGGATGTGAATATTTAATACTAAATTAAGACATATTTAAACAAAGACAAATATGTGGCGGCAATGTGACATCATGATATTATGTCGAAATTATAGAACGACGGCGTAATTTATGGGTTATAAAAAAATATGACCGCGACGATGTGACATCATGAGATGACGTAAAAATTATCAGTAGCGTGCTGAGCCTTAAAACACTATAAAAATAATCATTCAAACTCTCTAAACACTCCCAGCACTAATAAGAACAAACTGTGAAATTTTTAGCGAAATCTATTTAGTAGTTTTTGAGTTTAGAGAGCACACACATACGAAAATTGCCTTTTATTTTTATAGATAGATTAAATATAGAAAATTACATTTTTGAGCCTATCTTTGATTGACGTCCGCTAGTCAATTACACTCTGTGTAATAGTTTTTTGTGAAAAGTTGCACAAATTATGAAAGAAACCCCTAATAAATAAATAGTAATATGCATCTAGCATATATAAAGCTTTAATGAGAAAGATACAAAATAAACAAACACTATTTTTTTTGCGACCTCATGCTGCGCTGGGTCAATCCGCCTCTTTTCCCACGTTAAAAGCCGTTGAACACACGTGAAAATGTGATGAACCGTAAGCAATGGCCTTTGATTGCGCTTTCAATTAACTACGCTTTTTAACGTAAAGCGGGCTCAAATGCCGGGTCACAAAGCTTTCAAAGTTTAACGCGAATGGTACACAATAAAATGGTAATGAGTTCCGCGGCACTCGTCGGCGGAAGTGAATTACACCATCTATCCGATTGTCTGGGACGATTTCGCCTCTGGTGCCACTTCCACCTCGACCTTTGCTCCTTTCTTAACATAATCCAGCCTCTTTGCAGTAAGACTTGCGGTGAATGCAATAACCGGCGTGCACTTAAACGAGCTGCGTCGCACAAGGTGTTTGCTCAGAGTGGAGTTGAGCTACACCCTAGTTTGTTAAATGTACACGTATTTGCGCCGATGTTTGCTTCTGTGAACATGCTTCGTCAAGGAAAATAGAACACTCGACAAAAAATTTGTACTTTTCAATATCAAAGATAAATTATATTTAAATCAATCGTAAAACATTTTCTATCATAGAAAAACAATGAAATTTACCGTTTGATAAAAGTTAGAATATCACAAAGAATAATATACGTCACACAAAAAATTAGACCGCCCAGATTCAATAACATATTTCAGAAACGCAGAATACATTAAAAAGCTCGCCACGTAAAAAATGCCAGATAACGATAAGTGTATTTTTTAAACTTGCATTACAATAATGTAACTTACGCGTCAAACGCAATAAAAGAACGAATCTAGAGCCGCAGGGGCATACAAAAAAAACTCTAATTGTGCGACGGAATTCAGCATCCAAAACACAAGTGTAAGAGTAATTATCCGCATCTCATATCATGTCAAAACGGTCCGTTAACCATGTCGCTAGATACATTGTTATAGCATATTTACGCAATCTACTAGACGTAATAGAAATGTACGGCACTTTTATTTTCCATTAACCATAATTGGCTCTTTAGACGATGGGAAACTAGGTTAGGCATATTTTGCTCTTTTTCTATTAGCGAAAATACTATAAAAGTCAGGACTTTGCTTCAGTTAATTATTTTAGTTAACTTTGGCGCAGTAGAGATTAGTCTAGTTCAGTGGCGGGCCGTAGGAATTTATAGTGGTGGGGCTGCAGTAATAAAAGTTAAAAGAAATTGAAAAATAATCAGCAATAAAAATAAAATATTTACTATATAAGATATTATATTTGACAAAAATATTTTACTCACTAAGTTACACACATCAAAATATTTAAAACAGGAACATTTTTAATATTTTATTCTATTAGAGATTTCTATGTATGAGAGGAAATGGAAATTATCTCTACATTTAAATAATAATAATATTGATGCTCAGCATCTTTATATTGAACATATTATAATGATTTACTTTGTAGCAATATTAAAACAGAATCCTTAGTTTGGAACCTTAATGTGGCTTCTTATGATTCAGAAAATCTAAAAGAATATTCTTAAACACGGTTATTATCCATTCTTCTATCTTGGCGCTTTTTATTATGAGTTTTAAGTTATGACTGATTTTAAAAAAGGGTTAAGAAATTCGATATCTCTGACCCGCTATAATATATTAGATAATATTTTATATGTTGTATTTAATAATATTATTCCTCTGTAGTTGGAACATATCAATAGGTCATCCTTATGTATTAGATATATAATTCCTTCATTCCATTATGAGGTCTGCCTAATACTTGAAATATTTTTTGTATGTTTTGTAGAAAAGTATCTCCACCTCTTTGTAGCATCTTTGCAGAAAAGCGGTCTGTACCTTGTCTTTACCTTATTTTTTTTAAGACGCATTGTTTACTTCCTCTAGAGCAGTGTTTCTTAACCTTTTAAGTGAGCCGCACCCCCTTGAATCTGAAAATTTTTCTCCGCACCCCATTGAAAAATGTGCTTCGATTTTTTAATTTAGAAAAATACATTTTTTGCGAAATTTATTGTTTATTTAAAAAAAATTGAATTTTATATATCAAATACAAAACAATATTATTTTTATCAATAGATAGGCCGATGTTGCTTGTTCATTATAATATTTGTGAAGCAAGTCTTTTTTTTAAAGAGACACGCGTAAATCATCACTTGCATTTAAGCGATTTCTCGCTTTAGTTTTTATATGCAAAGCGATGAAAATCCACAGATAGTGGTGGCAAATGGTAGAAGTGACTGCAATGCTTCTTTCGCCAACTGTGGATAACATTCTAACTGTGTATACCAGAATTGTTGTAATTCTAATTGTTCAAATTCCATTTGAATATGTCCATTGTCTCGCATTTCAAAAAGATCGTCTTTTTTTAAATCACTATCATCCATCGAATTTAGATTAAATAGAAATGGATCCAGTATCCATCTCTGAATTTTGATAATATTTCTAGTAGAAAAATATCCATTGAATGATTCGCTCAATCGTTTCAAATGTATTGCAATGTCAGGTATAATTGTATTTTTTTCATTTTCCACAACAATTTAATCAAGCAAGGGAAAGTTTGCAAAATTCCCGTTTTCGACTCGACGTATCCAAATTTCTAGTTTTCCAATAAATAAAGATAATTTTTCACTAGCTATTATCATATTCTTTTTATCAAATCCTTGGATTGATATGTTCAATTCATTAAATTAACTAAATATATATGTTCAGTAGGCTAGTCTCAGAATTGTATCCTTACTCTCAAAATCTTTTACTAAATCACAGTTTTGACTAGTCAGGAACTGAATAATTTCTTCACGCAATTCAAAAACTCTGTTAAGAATGCGGCCTTTAGAGAGCCATCGTATTTCGGTGTGATATAGAAGCACGGTAAGAGCAGCACCGATTTCTTCACAGAAGGCATGAAAATTGTGATGATTTAGCGGTCGTTCACGGATATATTTTACTATATTATTTGCAGTATTTAGGTGTTGATTTAAACTTTCTGACAAAGCTTTTGACGCAAGTGCATGATGATGCAACATGCAATACGTTATTGTAACTTGCGGTAATTCTCTTTTCATGTGTGAAAAAAATCCGGAATTTTTGCCTAACATTGCTGGGGCCCCATCAGTGCATATTGAGGCAATAATATTCATTGGTAATTGATATTATAGAAAAAAATCTTTGATATAATTGAAAACATCAATTCTTCTCGAAGTCAACTCCAGTGGCTCACAAAATAGAAATTCTTATATCATTTCTTTTACATATCGCACAAATACCAAAAGCTGGCTGCAATTATCAACATCAGTTGACTTATCAAGTTGTATGCTTACTTTTAGTGGACTGACTTTTATGTCTTATTATTTACAGTAAAATATCTTCACTGAGATCTTGAATTCGCGATCGAATTATATCAGAATCTAATACAGTTTTAGCTATTATTAATGCACAGGGTTTTATTAATTCCTCAGCGATCGTGTGGGGTTTTCTTTTCTTTGCACACAGATATGCCACTTGATAGGACGCTTCTAACAAGGGCTTTTGAATTTCTGGCTCGCATAATTTTAAGATAGTACCACTGGTATCAAATCGAGCCTTTTTTGACTTCAAACTGTTTTAAATGCTCTAATAACTTTGATGGTTTGAGATTGCAGTTTGAAAATATTATGGAACATAAAATGCATTAAGGTTGTTGCGTACCATCTTTTTCTGTTTTACAAGTGAATCCATAAGCAGCATACTTGTCGTTCTATTTGCATTTTTTTTACATAGTAGGGTTCACTATAATCAATTAAATTATTTAGAAATACCGTTTAAAAAAAAATTACCAAAATATTATTTCAAATTAGTGAGAAAAATTCTTGCGTTTGTATTATTAATGTATCCTATTCAGCTTGAGTCACTGACCAATTAATAATGTATTAAATAGGTAGTAATGTTCATAATCGAATGTTTAAATGCGTAAACGTGTTTGTTTCAAGAGGTTTCTCGACAAACTGCCGATGATACAGAAACAATAGTAGACTTAGGTAGAAAGTAAGAAAGGAGGACAACAGTTCCCGGGTGCTCTCACCCGCTTCCTCAGGTCGTGTGTAAGCCAAATTCGGTTCATTAGCGACCCTAGCACTTGAGCACATGTTTCCCATCGACAGGGCCGATGGTCCGCTTCCAGTATCATCCTGGGTCACCCCGATGGACGACCGCGGTTGGTTTCCCGGTCTGGAGCTACTGATGGTCTCCCAGCATCACTATCTTTTGTTGGAGAGATCTACTTAACTCGTTCGCACTTATTATGTCTTCGTGTGTGCTAGTGATCGGCACATTTTGCCAATACGCGCCAGATGTAACAATGATCAACGACTGCCTATGTATGTGTCGGTGATCGCATGCATAGCAACGAAATATTTCATTCACGTATTTTTTTTTGCGAAAAGCCCATAACCCCAGTTTTTGTACGAGCTTCAATACCCCAATAACGCGGTCCCGACTTTCGCGTTTTTGTGGTGAGTACTGTAGTTTTCAAATATTTTATTATCAAAAATTTAATAAATAATATTTCATAATTTATTTTATTTATTTTCTCCCGCACCTCCAATATACCTTCCCGCACCCCCAGGGGTGCGGGCACCCCCGGTTAAGAACCACTGCTCTAGAGTGTTCATAACTACTTGAGATATTTATCGTTTGTTATTTGTCGTTTAACAGATCATAGAAGTGTCGTTTAAAAGATCACCCATCAATCTAAGATCTTTGGTTTTTCAGTTATGATCGTTCCTTCTTTATCCATACATACGTTCCTTGATTTAAACTTATTCCAAAGTTGCTTAACTTTACGGTAAAATAATTTACTGTTACTGTTCTCTCTGAGCTGTTTAATCTCGTTCAGTGTGTGTGTTTTTTGCTTTGTCGTTTTTTCTCCCTGTGGATTTTTTCCCCTCTTAAATATTAATAAGAAAAATATGTAATGAAAAAACCGGAAAAATAATCCGAGTACCGCTCACACGTTTCACCATGTTTATTGATTAGCAAAACCAAAGTATTCGAATACCCCAGAAATTATTGTTTCGGTAAATAAAATATTTTAAAAATATGTATTACAGGCGGCCCTCGACTTTCGAACGTTTTGAAATTAAAAAAAACATTTTTTTTAAATTTCATTTTTTTTTAAAAAACGTTTTGATAGCGGTGAATTTTTTGCTTCAATCGGACGTTTATATGACGTTTATATTTAATTTTGCAAAATAAAAATATAATTAAAGAATACGTTCAAAATTGTGGAAAATATTTAATGATATGTTTCCAAAAAAAACACTGAAAAAAAAACATTAATGTAATGAAAAATTTTTGTCATCGTAGATCGATGACCAACATCAAAAAAATGTCCCTCTGTGTATTTCAATTATTCAAGCAAAAGCTCTTAGTTTGCACAAAAATTGGAAGGATAGATTAAAAAAATATTTTAGCACGGTTTTTCAAGCAAGTAACGGTTGGTTTTACAATTTTAAAATGAGGTATTTACTGGAGAATCGGCTGATGCGGATAAAGATGCTGCAAAAGAATTTATTTTGTAATTATCCAAAATTATTGAAGATGTAGAATATTCCTCTAGCCAAATATTTAATGTAGATGAGACAGGTTTATTTTAGAAAACTCTTTAACAATGAAAAATATGAATGAAGCCTTCGCGCACCTTGACAAATTTTTAAATATTATGGAAGATTGTGATCCCAATGGAGAACGCATATCTCAAGTGCGTGGGGCGATCAATAAAAACATAGCATGTTATAAAATACTATATGAAGAAAAGAAAAAGAATAGTGAACAACAGTTAACCTTTGATAACTTTTCAAAGGAAACACCCGCAAACCGCACTTAAACGCCTCTTAAACATTTTATATTTACTTGATAAATAAATATTTTAAAATACACACAACTTCAATTTTTTTTTACTTCCCTCGACTTTCGTACATTCAACATTCGCACACATTTTTAGTAACCAATTATGTGCGAAAGTCGAGGGCCGCCTGTATATTTTTAGTAATTATATTTTATAAATTAATTTACTAATTACCGATATATTCAGATAATAATATGCAATAAAATTATATTTGCTCTTTTAGCTTCACTTAAATCGCGTAATTTTGGCAAAATTTATTGCGACAAATAATGGTTGAAATTATTGAAAAGGCGAAACTGAGCAATAAGATCTGCAACTGCATCTTAAAACTCAAGTGAGCAACGAAAAAACGACAACTTCCTTAGTATAGTTTTTAAAATTACGGTTAGAATTACATGTTAAAATATTTCGGTCAGACTATGCACTTATAAAGAGCTACACACCATTTTAAAGGGTGCCCCATTATAATGACCAAAGCTAAATTATATTTACTATTCAAAGTTTTTATTAATATATTCGATTTTTATTGTCGTGAAAATTTATATCAGTAACATTTACGAATTTTCACATAATGGATGTATTCGAAAATTGTGCATTTTCGTTATCGAGCGCAAACTATTGTATAATAAAGTAATTGGGAATTAATCAATTTATAAATTAGCTTACTGCAATTGAGATCAGGTTGTACAATATTTTCAGTTACCGAATATATATATGTAGCGTATTTTTAAAAGCCTGGCGATCTCTGTATTAAGGAAAAGATTTTACTTGCATACGCTGAATCTACATTAAAGACGATTACCATAGAATGGGCTATTGTATCGAATTTTCTGCCAGACGTATTCTTTGTCTCATTAAGAAGGCGTTATCGAGCGTTAATCGCATTATCGTAGATCGATTCGGAATTTGGAGCGAGATCTGGGTAGGCGTTTTCCATTCGGGTATATTTTGTCGAGCGCGACACTTTCGCCTACAATGATTGTCCGTATTGAATTTTTGTTTGGTGTGTGCCAGGCCATGCGGAAAATTAACTTACATTCAGCGCCATTTGCTTTAATCAAATCACGCCGATACGTGCACGAAATGCAAAACTCAATGCATGCGCTCTGCCACCCAAATATTATTTCAACATTAACATCTAAAAACACGGGTATGTTTGTGGAAAATCATGTCCGGAGTGTGGTGTACCGGAAACAATGCCAAATCACATTAATAAGCTGAATGTGGACGACGTTATATTATGACTACACATATATGCATACAAGATACAAAGTAAGAATATAAGGTATAAGCATACATTTTTATTATTTTGTAGTAATTAGTTATGTAATATTAACAGTAATCAAATACTAGTATTTCAGTCCAATCCACTTTCTTTCATTTTAAATTATATACTTACAAAGAAGTTGCTTTGAAAGCATACATTAAATTATATTTAGCATTTTTTCCAAACGCGTACATTTCCTTTCTTTAATCAATTTTACTAAGCTATGCTAGGCATAAATTTTCGATTAATTTTACTTGAAAATCATCTAAGGCGGAGGATTAAAATAATTCTCTCGTTACCAAAATTGCTTTAGTCCGCGGTTCAAAATACAACGTCTCAGGGCGAATAAAGATATAAATTAAACGTTCAATTTTAAATATTATTATTTCTGCAAAATTATTTTTATAAAAAATGACCCATCACATGAATTAAGTTAATCGTAATAATTTTTAGTGAAAGACCTCTCTGTCTAAATTTATCCGTTCAGAGGTAGGCGTTCACTTGGACGATTAAAAAAGTTTTCGCGTTTGAATCAATTTGGCGACGCTTCTCGAGAGATTTATTCAGATTTCGGAAGCTGGGTATTTACGCTTATTCCCAAACACGTCCATATGTCAAATAGGCATTAACAGAGGCAACGTAACATCGGCCCTTTACGCTCTAAGGATCAATTGATTGATGGGTGGATAGGGCACGAGGCGAGATGAAAGATGGTTGAGAAAACTTTCGCGTTCGTCAAAATTCTATATAAATCCGGGAAAAGTTCATATAGATTTATTTAAATTTAATCTAAAAACTTGACTATACCATACATTAGAATTGGTGACACTGCATTTAAAGTAACTCACCTAAAATTTAAATATTTTAAAATGAAATTTTATTTTCACTCGCGTTTCAATGTAATCATATCCAAATACATTTTCACCGTTAGATATGTATATATTTCTATTAGCTAAAATCAGGGCTGTTTTGTCATTTAACGCGGTGGAACGGCGTTCCGGCACCTTTTTAATGCTTAAAAAACATAAAAGTTTAAAAATAAAAAAATTCGGTAACTTCGCAATCGTCGGTCCTATTAAAAAAAGATCAAAATAATAACAGAAACGACGACAGAAAATATTGAAATATTGGTATGATAAAAATCTATGTAGCTTTAATTTAATTCACGACTATTTTACAATATCTCATTTTTATTCTCCTATTGGTCAACATCTAAACCGAATTTTGACCAATAGGAGAGCGCAAAAAACGATTATCCCTTCTCAGAAGTCAAAAATCCACGTCAAAAGCAATAAAATCGTGCCGTCGCCGTCGCAGTGGGAACGCTCGTTGCCGAGCGTTCCCACTGCGACGACGCCGACACGATTTTATTGCTTTTGACGTGAATTTTTGACTTCTGAGAAGTGATAATCGTTTTTTGCGCTCTCCTATTGACCAAAATTCAGTTTGAATATACTTTGATCAATACTCTCATATCAATAAATTTTGAAATAAATAAATCTCTCATAAAAATTGTTTATTTTTTTATGCGCTTCGTAGCATAGGAAAAGCTGCTTTAAATTGAATATAAATGATATTGGAATATATTTTTTTAAGTAAAACGCTTGACAAGAAATGAGTTCCAGCACCTATTTTGCTTAAAAAAAGCCCTAGCTAAATTGTTATTAAACTGAACTATGTGCTTGTAAAATTATATGCCAATTTAAAAATGTCGATGAAACACAATTTGCCAGTTACGAAACGTCTATTTGTTGTTAAAACCTGAACCTAACCTAACCTAACAAATTAATCAAACCCGACATGACATAATCAAAGTTCTAATATTAGCTATTGTTTATAAACTTTTACTAGGATAATTCGTTTTAAATATTATACTATATTGCTAATTTATTTTAGATTTTGACGAATGATAACATCAAACGCGTTGTTGCGACCTCTCCCCTTTGGAGATGGCCGTCTTTTCTTCTCGAAGGACCACCGTCTCTCGACGGAATTAAACGCCTCGAACTATAGAAATGCTTTATTATCAGAGCTTACATCCTCAGAATCCTTGCTGACGCACGACCACACGCCGTGACAGCCGAAGAGCCTTCAGGTAATATTCACACAGAAAAACCACGCACGGCCATAACACACTTTTATTCGGCCATGCATAAATATATGTAAAAATTGTCGGAACACGTTTGAGAATAAATATAGTTTTAATTATATAAACAACTACAAAAAAGTATCTAAACCTGGATCTTGATAAAAGGTTTGAAGAATACGAAAAAATTAAAACTCTTTCTTTTATGACTTCACCTTTTCAGATGATGACAAATAAACTTTTCATAGGGCTACAAAAAAAAAATTACTATCATCATCAGTATTTAATGTTATAGCGTTATTGGAAATGAGTCATGACCAAGTACTTAAAGACCATTTTAATAATACTACGGTTGAAAAATGTTGGTCAAAGGTATACGTTGAACAATAATCTAGTAAATTAAAACAATTGGCAACAATTGCTTTATAAATATTGTCAATTTTTCCTACAGCTATATATTGTAAAAGATCATTTAGTTTAATGCACCTTATTAAAAATAAATATGTCTAGATACACACTGAAGGTGGACGAAGGGAACATAAAAACCGTTTCACTGTACTTTTCATTCTATTCTACTAAATATCAAAGTTAGAAGTATGATTTTTGAAAAACTACATGAATCACTATTGACGTTCAAGACAAATTTACTCACTTTCGAAATGAGTTAGTATTTATTTTTATTTGCTCTGAATGGTCGTTAGAATGATCTAACGATTGTTTTTATTTCTTATACTAATAATTTTTTATCATCGTGACGAATTGGAATAACATGTTAGGTCACGATGGTCTTACTCTAAATAAACAAATTGAAAATATCTCATTTAATTTAACAGAATTTTATCTAAATGTTATTTTAAAACTTTAAAATTAAATACGAGATAGCCTGTACCACGGGGAGAGCAACATTTCAAAAGCTTAACGCCGCCGCTAAGCGACAACGTCCACAATAACGGATCGCCGTTATTGCCGCCGCGCAACGACAATGCTCATTATTCGTTTTACGACGATTCGCTTTATTGTTTCGGAATAAACGCGCATATTTGCGTAATCCTCGAGTGATTCATGCGCCGTATAACGAAGTTATTTCCGGAACGCATCCTGCAAGCCTTGGCCAGCTTTGCCTTTAATTTACGGGCCAGAAAAATACAATATCTTCCGAATAGTTATATTAAAAATATTCAACGTGTTCAGCTACTTGAGAGGCAAACCTAAGCGATGAAACTTTTCTGTCTTAAGAAATTTTAATAATGACACTCTTGCAGCATTGCATTATTATGGGCAATGCTTAAAAAGCAGTTAATAGTAATAAAAAATATATAATATACTACAACATCCTAAAAAATATTTAGTGTTTTAGATCTTTAAAGGTTAGTAAATATCGATGATTCATATTTCACAAAAAAAAAGTATGTACCAAACGTTTTTTTTGCATACAGTGCATAATTAAGCGTCAGAATTTAGTTGCAGAATAGAAAGATTTTTACATGACAGTATTTATTTTATCATAAAAATAATTAATTTGATAAAAAACTGAAAGATCGTCTTTTTAGACAGCTCTGTAAAGAAAATGAAGAATATTTCAAACGCTTATTACTAAATGAAGCGGTTCATTTTAGTAGCAAAAAGCAATTGTCACATTGGGACGGTGTCACATCTTTCTTAGTTGATAAAAAATAAAAAAGGCAATATTGAGTGTGGCATATTTTACTTTGAAAAGCTTATATGTTAAATAATGAATTAAAAGAGTAAAATGTTGTGAAAAAAAATTCATTTTTGCTTTTGTCTTTAAACTGAAGCTTTTCATAAATTGATTCAGGCCATCGTGAGTTTTCCCAATTATTGGTCACTGTAAGTAATGAAATAAAAATAATGATCTTCATATATACATATATTATATATAGAATTAAAAATAGTTGTATGATGCTATGAGAGTTTGATTTAACGATGTACTAAATAAAAATATTACGACTTGAGTAGTAGATCTATTTAGTGTGGAAGCAGTTAATGTAAGATTAGAAATACAAAAAGGTCTCATATTGCTGCAAGGTGATATAAAAGCTAAAGTTTTTTCATAAGTAGTAAAATATCTAATAGACTTTTTATAAAAAAATGTAGTTTCTGATTTAGATAAAAAATCGACAATTTTACCGTTTTTTTATTATCTAAATTTTAGTGAGAGATTTTTTGAAAAGTAAGAGGTTGCCACAGAAAGCAGTTGCAAATGAACATATTGAAAACAGTCGAAAGCTGTTACGTCTTTAATTCAACCCATGGATCAAGGGGTTATCTTTCAAGAAATGACATTACCTTAATGGCCTTTTTTGTAACGAAGATAACAATTTGATTAAATTCTGAAAAAAAAGACAATACTGGAGGCGATACATTGATTAACTCTGAATTGGTTAAAAATAAAGCAAATGGAGGAGAATTCTACCAAATATAGAAAGTGATTTTTTGGATTCTATCAAGCCTGAAACAAACCATGAAATATCTGAACTATGTGAGCTAATGTTGATATAGAAAATATTGAGGAGTGTTTGGAATATGCTTTTTGTGATCCAGGTTTTTTAATAATGAGTGACGCGGATTTTACTTCCAATCCCATTCAATCATTAAAGAAAGAGAATAAGACTGAAAGTGAAGAAGATATTATCAAACGCATTTGTCACAAATGGCACTGACTTCTGATGACAATTTATAGGAGTGTATCGATTAATGGGAATACGATATAATAGCTCTAATTCCCTGATTTGAAAGAATAAAAAAATATCTTAACGATAAACATGAAAATTTGTATATACTAACTGATTCTTGCTGACTGGTGCATTTGAGTTTTCTGACTTAGAAATTTGAGAAAATTGAATTCTTGGAGTTGCGAGGAAAATACAAACATGCTGTTAGGCTTTGTAAGGTCATTTAAATCAAAACTGGTTTTGTGGATCTGCAGATATGAAGAAAATAGCAGGTAGCTGTGAATTCAGTGTCATTATTTTTAATCACACTCAAGAAATTTCAAGGATCATCGAGGAAATGCTCTCTCTTTTTATCAATCCTTTTACTTGCCAAATAAATATAATGGAAATAGTTGCATACATTGCAGAGCTTGTTCAAATGTAGGCAGATAAACTAGAGCTATAAATTTTGCATCTTTAGAATAATATTATGCTAAAATCCATATTATCATACGAGTACTTCTAGAATAGAGTGCACAGAAAAAGTTTCCATTATTAAAAAAAGCAGCAAAAAATCATTTTTACGTTCCTCATACTTTTGTGAATCATTTTTTCAAACATGAATATAATAAAATCAAAATTTAGATCTCTATGATTGCTTACTAACAAATTTTTAACTATGAAGCACTGGCCAATGAACTGAAATGGCAAAAATCACACTGACTTTGAGATTGATGTTATAATTTTTATACAACATTTATTTTGTACGTATGAGGCAACCATAACGTGTTTAACATTTTACAGAATATAAACAATAATTTTTATATTTTAAAATGATTTTTGATACTTGTTAAGAATGACGGCGCCATGCTCAAAAAGTATTTAGTACTCCCCGCTGCATCACATTGCCGAGATTGACAATAGTTTGGCCCTAACAGCTACGAAAGCGGTCAATACGTTTTAAAATTTAAACATGTTTAGTGCGAGTGAGCGTTGGTTAAAACATTTAAACCATTTATGTAAGGTAAATCTTGTTGTCAATATATACAATACTGTTTTCAAGTAGATTCGTTGCAGAGAATTATTAATGGGATGTTTGCTGTTATAAATTTTACATCGTATTTATGTAGCAAAACATTATTGGCCGCTTTCGGAGCCATTAGGACCAAATCAGCAATGTGACGCAGAGGAGAGTACATTATGTGTGTGGGGCCATCATTCTAAACAAGAACCTTTTTTTTGTATTAATTTTTATCTACTATAAATTTGCTTTGAAAACATAAGTGATGCTAGTCACCCTACCGATATTTTAAAATGTGCTCTAGGGTAAAAAATGGTTGGGAAACTGGATTTAAAACAATCTATAAATTTGTGTTAAATTAAAAAATCTGCTCACAATTTTTGTGGCCCAAAATTTTATATAAAAGGCGAATTATTTTAGCCTGAGCTCAAATCACTTGTAATTAACTAAACATTTGTGGACAGAAAAAATATTTTTCAAGACTTTTTTACAAAATGGTAGTCTGTATTTAATGAAAAATCAGATTTTTTTAGTCTAAATAATTAGCTATTTATATTAGTTTTAGGCTCAAAACACACAGTTAAATCTGAAAATTTGTATATGTAGATTTTTTTGATATTATTTAATTCTTCAATAACTAATATGAGCATTAAATTTATTTTTTGCTTTATATCTTTAAAATATTTTATACAATAGAGGAGATAGAGAGTCAATTTGACGTGTACAAAAAAATGTAATTATAAGGATCTAAAAGTGCATTGGTTCTTGATGGTTCAAATACATCGTTAGATAATCCCTATAAAAGAATATATTTTTAATTTTCATGGATTTTTGAAAAGCTTAACTCGCTATATACATATGTACGTTTAAGCTAAAGAGTAATATGTAGATCGCTCTTTTAGAGCTTAATTTCAATTTCGCGTTGAGTGCATCCTTTGAGGCGGAAAAAAGTGCAGCTATCTTTATATTCTAGCGCCTGTTAACTTAATCCATAAACTTTGCAGCAAACAAAGTGATCTTTCGTAAATTTTGCGATCGCAGTGCATTATCAGTATTACAGTTTGCACGATGATAGAAAAGCTTCATTTATTATTTCGGTTTCACGCAAGAGAAATAAGTTAGGAAGAAAAACTTTTACGCGAAAAGCGTTTTTGTGTGATACGCGCAAAAAACAAAACATTTTTTCCTCCAGCGCAAATTTTCAATAAACTGTAAAAAGCAGGTATTATATATGTGTGTAAAATATATACGTAAAATATTTTTCACTGTGAAAAACTCAAAGTTTAGTCACTTGCACCATATGGCCGGCGGGAGCTTTTATTCATACATTTGCCGAATAGAGCTTTGCCAATGTGCTATATATATACATACATATTGTGTATGTATATTCGCATATAAAATTGTGTACATTTTCGTATTTATATGACCTTTCGACGTTTCGAGTTTCGGACCGTGCATTATGAAAAATGAATTAACGTTTTTGTGAAAGGTATACATGGTGGAAAACTTATTGGAGCTTAGTAAACGCTATTAATCCTTCATGCAAAAAATACCTCAATTAAATTTTAACTATGTAATATTACATGATATAATTTTTATTAAAACCCTTCGATGATTTATATGCTATTTTTGACAATATATGCTATGCGATATTTTCGATTATTTGATATCGTACTTTATTACGGCTAGTATTTTTTTCGTTATTAACAATAATGGATATAATTTAATCCTTATACGGTAAGCAAAAGCAATTGTTTCGATGCCATTACTCTTTCTGCTCGGATTATTCCGCGTCCGGCGATTTATTGCTGCGCCATAGAAATTGTTAATGTGTGTTGAATCTGTGCGTACGGCCAAATTGTACGTTTGACTATAAAAACGAACAAATAAAACGTATATATCGTGAATGTAGTGAATTGATATCGGTAAAAATATTATCCGTGAACCGCTTAATATATATAACCCAAAAAACTTCAATTTATGTTGAACCTATCCTATGTCCAGTTATTTAAAATCGATCTCGCATTAACACACAGAGTGTAAGCTGTTAATAAAAATATTATTAATAAAATGCTTCTCAAAGAGCACTCTTTAAAGATTGCTACTATTATACCTATAACTAAAATAAAAATTAATAAAACGGTTGAAGAAATGAGACCAATTAACATGTTGCAAATAACATAGAAAAGGTGATGGAAGAAATGGTAATCAAACAATTAAAGGATTATGTATTTATCATAACATTCTATCTGATCAACAATCGGAATTCAGAGAAAAATATTCCACTGAGACTGCATTACAAGTAGTTATAAATGATTCATTGTTAGCCAAAGATACAAACAAAATCATTAAAGCAGGTTTCTTGGATTTCAAGAGAGCTTTTAAAATAATAGACAGAATAATATTTTTAAAGAAATTAGAGAATATTGGTTTAAATAAGATTGTTTTATTTCATTCTTATTTTTTGTATTAAATTAAGACCATCGTGGCCTAACAGGTTACCCCAATGCGCCACGATGGTCGAAAACAAATTTTAAATTTATTAAACATAAAAAACGTATATATACATAAATAGAACAATACTTAAAAATAACAAAAAATTATAAAATATCAAAATTAAATGATACAAACTGGATCAGATCCTCCTAGTTAACATTAAATAAGTCAATATGTAATGCCAGCGTATTATGGAGCCGGATGGCCACAGCTATAGGCGAGTCGGCAAGTGCGGATGTCCTCGCCCTAACGGCCATCAAAAGAGGTCTCGATCGTGATTCTCGAAAATGTTCCGGAACCCAAAACTGGAATTCCTCGAGAATAGCTGGATTGTCGACAGCACCTTTTAGTAATTTGAAAAAATGCTTAGCGACATACAGCTTTCTGTGAGAACTCAGCGAATCATATCCAACGCTCCTAAAAAAAAGGCGCTGGGATATAAGTACGGATAATAACCAAATGTCTTTTTGTAAAGTAATCTTAAATACCTTTTTTATATATTTGGTTATTCGGGGATTCCAAATTATAGATCCCGATTCAAGAATGCTACGAACTAAGGTGTCATAGAGGATGCGAATAACTGACGGATCGTCAAAGTGAAAGGCATTCCTCATAACAAAGCCGAGCATCTTGGAAGATTTATCACAGACGTCGTGTATGTGTAGAGAGAACCTCCATTTGCTCTCAAAAGTGATTCCGAGATCTTTAGTGGAAGTTTCTCTAGTCAAAATGTTACCACCGAGATGGTAGAAATAAGCTGATGGCGAACGGGATCGAGAAAATGACACAGTATGGCACTTTCCGACACTAAAGGGCAGACGGTTAACGGAAGCCCATCTCCACATAGAGTCTAAATCACTTTGTAGAGAGATGGAGTCTACAACAGATCGAATGCATTTATATAATTTTAAATCATCTGCATACAGAAGAAAACTTGAATTTGTAATTGCTGTATTTATGTCATTAATAACACAAAAAGCAGAGGGCCCAGATTGGATCCTTGAGGAACCCCCGAAGGGGTAAAATATTCTTTCGTTTATTAAACTGTCTACGATTGCTTAAATAACTCGAGAATAACCGAGTTAAATTATCTGAGCAACCGAGGTTCGACAATTTTTTTAATAATAACCTATGACAAACTTTGTCAAAGGCTTTCTCAAAATCTGTATACACGACGTCTACTTGAATTCCCGCATCAAGAGAAGTTGTCACCGTTTTGGTGAACGACAGAAGGTTAGTAACAGTGGAATGGGCAGGACGAAACCCGTGCTGTTGGTTTAACAAAACTTGCCGAAAGTGATTATAGAGATATTTATGAATAATTATTTCAAATAATTTAGCAGGAGCTGACAACACTGGTTTAATAATTATTTAAAAAATAGCAAACAAAAAATTATAGTAAATTATGCGTGTTCCAAAGATAAAATAATATCTCACGGTGTACCACAGAATCTAAATTGAGACTAATGCTTTTTATATTATATATTAATAATATAATTAATAATAAAAAAAATGTTAAATACATCTGTTTGCGGACAACACATTAATATATTGCAAAGGTGATAATGTTAAAGAAGTTGTAGATAATTTAAATAATAAATAATATAAATATACTAAAAAATAATGTATGTTTAATAATTATAAAAATATGTTGGATTATACTATAAAAATAGTTAAAGATAATTATATTATAAAATAATTTATAATATGAAATACTTAGGAATAATTGTAGATAAAAAATTATCCAGAATGAAAAATATGTTAAGTACAAACACAAAAAAATAATTTACAATGATATTATATTGCCCCATTTTATTTATTGTGCAACAATATTAGATATCCTTAAGAAATTAGATAAAATGGTGTTACAAAAATTACAAAAAAATGGCAATGAGAATAGTCTTAAATAAAAATAGATTTACTAGTCGTAGAAGTATGATTGATAGATTGGAATTGTTTAATCTTCAAGTAATATTGAATATCAATGTTTTAGTATTTATATATGTTAAAAAAAAATATGTTGCCAGAGTATTTTAATAAGAAATAAAAATGTACATAGATATAATTTTGGAAATAGAGAAAATTTAAGGAGTACGGTCAGGTGAATTATGTACAGAGGTGTAATTTTGTATAATATTTTTTAAGACAATACAGGTTTTCTAAATGGACTAAAGAAACACCTTTGTCTTCTATTTATTTTCTGTATTTATTTATATTATTTATTATATGTTTGTTTAATTACAATTTGGGTAGTGTGAAAATTAGCTACATTAGCTGAAATAAATTAATAAAATAAATAATAAAAAGCATTATGTTGTCAATTCGCGAGTACAAGTTGTGTAAATTGGCACGATTAAAAATAAATAAAATACTAGGTAAGGTAGTAAACGTTTCATTACTGTGAGATAAATGTACTTTTTTTGAATAGGAATTTGTCATACTAAAAAACATACGTTTTTATAAGACAATAATTAAAAAAATAGCTCATGTCAATTTATATTAAATGGGCGCTCAAATAAAATATGTACCAAAATTATATTATGCTACAGATATAATGTCACAATATATTTCTAAATCGATATTAGAAATCTCGGAATCAAAATAACACACCCTAATAAGTTTTACATTTGGCTCGGCGCACCACGTTTCTTGGTTAACATTGTTGTGAATTCCGCACGCCGACGGGGGTCGACGTATCCTCTAGATATTTTCCGACGTCGGAAAATCTGCGGGGCGGCTTTGTGTGATTTATCGTTAGTTTCATAAATTTTTCATTGGTCAGCCAAGCTTTCTGGCAACGGCCGGAGCCTTCGTTCATATGCTAAAAGCTCTCCCGGGGCCACCGGCAAGCATTCGTGGGAGCTTTCGCGATTCGGCAATTTGCAGAAGTGGCTACGGACAAGCATCCTTTGCACCGCGGAAACCTTCGCATAAGCACACAGTGCAAACGGCGTGCAAAACACCAAAGCCGATCCCGAAAACCAGGAGTTGCTATCTCGCTCGTCAAAAGCTCGCATTTTGTTTTTCTTCCGATAAGCTTTTTAATGCATCGCAAACATTGCTTTTGGCTCGGCGCTCGCTTCCGACATCAATTTAATGGAGAAACCGAAAAGCGATCAAAATGCATGCATAGTTTGAAAGCCTGACGGCTGTGATTATAGAGTTTTGTATGCTCACGATTAAATTGCTTCTTTTGAAATAACTGTAAAAATATTTTATAAAACACGGCTATCGAATATAAATAACGAATTCAAATACATAAACGGTAATACATATATAAGCTTCGACGAATATTAATTTATTTAGTTATCTATAAATCACAGTATAATAAGCCTTAAAAAACCAGCCAAGTAAATTTACATATCTGCATTATATTTTGTCGTTGGTCTTATTTAAAAAAATTCTTTAACATTAAAACATGGCTAGTGTGGTTTGTTCAATATGTATTGTGTGTGAGTGGTTCTTTCGTAAATTAATTTAACTCAGACGTAGCTATTTCCCCTATTGGAGGCAGGCGACTGGAAAATGCGAAAAATCACACATGCTTTCCGGCACCACATGTTCGTGTCTGGTCGTGTGAAAACCCTAATCGCTTAACCATTGTGTTTTTTTTGAATTGTAATATAAAGGAGAGTAATAAATGGTTGTGAACATCTATCAGTATCAAGAATAGGTATATAACAGTTGTCAGTATAGGCATTAATCATTGGAGCTATTTTGAAAATCTAAATTATTTGCGAAGTAACTTAAAGCGTTTTTTCCATTGAATTAACTGAAAAATAAATCTTTAATTTCAATTTAATAAAAATTAAAAAGTTTAATTAAACCGTACATTGCCATTAAATCAGAAAAACAACTATTTTACAGCTTTGCATTTTTGCTGTCACAAAGACTAAATAATATTTCACTAATATATATGATTTATAGATTTTTAATTTTTTTATATTTAAGTAGTGACTATTATTATTATTATTAAAATAATAAATATTATGTGATACAAAATATTATACAACGGCTTTGCAATCGAGCCACTAAGAAGACGTATTTAAAATATAATATGAATATTAATTAATGTGTTCCCAGTGCATTTAGATTACAGATAAAATTACGTTTTAACAAAGCATCTGACTCTTGAATTGTTTGTCAATAGCAAAGGAATTCGGCCCAAAACGATTGACTATTTTTTACTAGAACAAATGCAAATTTCACGCATTTGCCATAGTGTAAAATGTTTCATTTTTATAAAAAAATTTCTTTTTCAACAATATTTAAATTCTATATAAATGGTATTAAAAAAAGAAAAACAGATATGTACAATCTATCTCTCTTAGTAAAATGATAAAAAAAGCTTTAATATTGCATCAAAAAGCTCAGTCTATGGAGTTCATATCTTTATGCAGATGATAATTAATAAATGTAACCACTATTTAATCAAATATTATAAGATTATATTAACATTATTCAATAGATCTAAATTGCTTTAAGCATCTAAACGCCAGCGACTCACCGGTGAGTAACTTATTGATTATTTTTTTAGAAAAGAATAATTTTAATTATTAAAGCTTATTGTACTAGTTTCATTTATCAGTACACCAAGTATTTTATATTTATTTTTAGAAAGAGATACTGACGCGTGAGGAGAAATAACAGGTGATTCACTAAAAATCGTAGGTTTAATAAAGCTCATTAGAAAACCAAATGTGTCACTCACATATTCATATAGATTTAGCTCAATTTAAACTTTGGGGAACTGTAAAAAACCCTCACTGGTACGTTTCATTAAAATTTTATCGTTTTATAAAAAAATTTCTTAGACAAAATTATTGAAAATGAAAATCTTTAGTGAATGTAAAAAATATAAAACACAATATCTGTTTATTAAATTAAAAGATAAGTGCTGGGTTTTAGATCTTTAAAATAAGACAACTGAACTTTCTGTATAAAAATCGATACATAAAAGTGCCTATTATTTTTTTATACAAAATTATTGTTATATTTCTATTCTATGCTTATGCTAAAATTAGTTATATTTTTGTTATTATGTACTGCTTTTTGATATATTTTGTATTAAAATAAGTTTTTTTCTTGAATATATCTACATGCTAGTAACCATCTAAATTAAATAGATGTTTGTAATAAGCGTATAAATTGAGTTACATATATTTATGTGAGTTCATATACATTAAAAAGTATCCATTTACAGTTTTAAGAATGCTTGCATAAAACTAAGACTATCTAAACAAAGGTCGGTGCCAATTGCAGAAGAATGCGGTATACATCTCTGCCGAACAAGCACCAAAAATACTCTGGATTCTCATTCCATAGATTGACTGATTGTCTAATAAATCGATAATAAATATGGATAGAAATGTGGATAAACTACCTCTGGATTTGGCCATAATAAATCATTTTCTTGAAGAATTTTTTTTAGACAAATACAGTTAAGAGCTATATCCAGAATTATCACTTCGCTTTTGACTTAAAATAAAAGCGAGTTTAGCCGAACTCGAACTAAGCATTACTATAATGAATCGATTGAGACGATTCTTATGTCTGAGAAAAAAGCCGCTTTCTACTCTGATCTGGTCCAGTAAGAATTCAACCCGAGTCTTAAGAATTCAACCTGATCTTTGAGAAGATTTGAAGACTGTAACGTTGTTATTATTGCACAAATTGTATGGTAATTTAAAAATAATTTATAGTTACAAACTTTGTACAAAAATAAAATTATAAATAAGCATATGTACTGCCAATATTTCGTTATGTACAATTTTAGTTATGTTTTAATTTTTTTATGTAAAGATTAAAACTGTTTTAAATTTACGTATATAAATACTACTATACACATAAGAATTTATTTTATAACATTTACTAATTTATGAATAAAACGAAATCCTTTTTATAGAAAAAGTGATGACACAAAATAACTATACATAGATAAATCGAGTTATAGAATATATGTGGCAAATATAATAAATGCCTAAAGTATATATGCTTAATAAGATGTAGTATGTAATTAATATGCTGACTTATTTGACTGATTATTTCAATTGTATTAATAGTCTGAGTATTTATCTTAAAAAAGAGAAAAAACATACTGACGAGTATTGAAAAATTAAGTTACTTAAAAAAGTATATATACTATATTAGAGTTGAAGGATTAAATAGGGCAATATCTTATTTTTTCCTTACTTCAAGAGATGTTGGTTTGTAACTCATACTTTGCGTGAGTAAATTATGACTTGAATAAAAATATTTTTAGAAATTTTCACTAATATTTCAAGACATAAACAAACTTTTCTATATTTTCATTTTCTGTATTTTTTAGACTGAGAGATTGAAATAAATGATTAATATATAAATATGATTCTGATCGATTAACACAGATTAGGTTTTTCTATATGTTCCTAATTTCACTTATGAATATATTAAGTCGTACATATTAGGTTTAAAAAATATCTAATAATAAGCTTCAGCTCATATTTGTATATATGAATAAACACGGATGATAAATTTATGGATATTTGGAGTTTAACACTATATACGTCACTAAGACACTGAATGAAAAAATGTATTTTTATTTATGTAGATTCAGTTAGTATTTGACAATAAAGATCATATTTAGAAATTGGTTGCATCCAATGGCACATAAGCAGGTGGAAATCAACAAGAAAAACAAACCAAATTCATAAATTAAAAGCAGAAATAAAAAATATATGACTGTGTAGTATTAAGAATAATTCATCTTCAAGTATATCATTACTTTTCTTAATTAACAATCATTCATCAGACACTTGTTAAGAAATTAAAGATATAGAATAGGTTGGAAGTATTTATTGATATTAGTTCAACTTCAACATCTCCCTATACAATTATCTAGATGTATTGAAAAATAAAACAACTTCTTTCCGTTTTCTCTCAATTTGTTAAGTTTCAAAGGCACGTTTGACGTTTATACCAGCCACGTTCGAAACCTATAGGAGAATTTGCACGTACAGCGAGAGCGGTTCGCCGAACGAAATTACAAGGGGAATTAAAATGCACGCCAATGCACGGTAATGAAGAAGAACTTGGGAAAAAGAGCAGAGTGAAGCAGGGTGATCGAAACGAGCCAGATCGCATCCAATACGTCTGGGATTATTAAATTACCGCAGTCGGATCACGTGTAGCCCAAGCGTATTGGCCCTAAAAGCTTCGGCTTTCCCCGTGAAAACTTTTCTCGGAGCGATTTTCGGCCCGTAAAGGCTTTCACGGTGGAAAGTTCAGAAAAGCAGCGCCAGAGTTTTACTACACTTTTTGCACGAAATTAAAATTTTGGCACGGGGAACCGCCATTCGTACGCGTCAAAATCTTAGGCGTTCACCTCGAGCGGAAAATATCGCACTTGGAGCCTTCGTACATATGTATTCAACTTTTAAGAAATATTTATTTATATATTAAAATTAAATTATAATCATCGTGATCTATCATATTACTTTAATGCGTGAGATGATAAATAACAGTATTATTATAATACACACAAAATATATATAAAAAAATGCTTCAGCTAGAAATTTACGTGGGAGCAAATAATAAACGTATCAGATAGTAAGTTTTGTTTTTGTGTAGTTTATGAATTAAACCATAATGACAAACTGTGTCGAAAGCCTTTTCTATATCTAACATCTCGTACGTCTTTAATTTTTTTCATATTAAAATTAGTGCATATGTGTTTTGTTAAACTATTAAGTTGATTATTAAAAAAAAAATACTGAATTACGGTAATACAATAATGAAGCGATAACGGTTGGGAAATACCCAAAAGATAGGCAGGTGTTAAAGATGCTTGTTAAATAATGTTCAAGGAAAGTGTTTAATCAACGTGTTATCTAATCTTTTAATTCCAGGACTATTTTTAATTTACGAGTTCTTAACAGCTTAACGTCTTTACGAGTCTTGAAAGAACATTGTTTAGTGGCCGTGAACTCAGTCATGAGTCCTGTTTTTTTTTATTAAAAAAAAGAGTTTTTTTTTATTAAAAAATTACTTTGCCTCTATATGATAATCAGAGATGGTAGTAAATAAATTATATTTTACTTAAAATTTTTGTAAAAAGAGTCTTTCCATTGCATTTCAATGCATTGAGACGTCGCCTTTTTGGGGCACGTGAATTTTTGTTATTTTTTATTTTTATTTATTTATTTATTTATTAAAATTATAACCATCGTGACCTGACAGGCAAACCTAATACGTCACGATAGTCAAAAGTACTAATACATCATAATACATACAAATATAAACAAGACAAAACAACAGACACAAATCACCTCAACAGGTGTGCATTGTCCCATACGAACTGAACCAAAACTCCATATGTGCAAGAGAAAATGTCAATATTACTATGGACAGAATTGAGCAGATAAATAGCCTTGGCCAGAGAAGAGTTGGCAAGTGCTCCAGTTCTACACTTAACAGGCAAGAATAGTGGACGCGACCGAGAACTATAACCACCTTCAGGAGCCCACATTTGAAGCTGCTCGAGCACTGAAGGATTGTCTACGATGCCCTTGAGCAATTTCCAGAAGTGTTTAATTACATAAACACTTCTGCGAGTCGACAAAGAAACGTATCCTAGGGCTCCCAAAATAAAAGCACTGGAAAACAAGAACGGATAATACCCGTATTCCTTCAAGTATAAATATCGAAGAAATTTACGTTGTACTTTTTCCAGCTTCAATTCATTACATTGATTCATTACGCCTGGGATCCAAATGATGGAGCTAGTTTCTAGTATGCTGCGGACTAGAGTATCATAAAGAGTGCGCAATACTAAAGTATTCATGAAGTAACGTGCATTCCTCAAGATAAAACCGAGCATTTTTAAGGATTTGCTATGAGTCTCTGCAATGTGCTGGCTAAATTTCCAACGTTCTTCGAAAGTCACTCCTAAATCCTTAGTTGAAGAAAACCTTTCCAGAAAATATCCGCCTAGATGGTATGAATATTTTGCTGGCGTTAATGACCTTGAAAATGAAATTGTGTGACATTTCTTTACACTGAAAGGCATTGGTTATAGCAAGACCATTTCCATATAGAGTTGAGATCCTCCTGTAGGTCGAGGGAATCAGAAATCGAATGCATTTTCTTGTAAATTTTCAAGTCATCTGCATATAATAAAAAATCTGAATGCTCTATTGCTGTTTCTATGTCATTAATGAACAATAAAAACAACAATGGACCTAAATTGGATCCTTGAGGTACTCCGGTAGGGGTCTTATATCGTTCTGAAAAGGAGTTATTATACTTGACGAATTGATATCTATTGGTCAAGTAATTTGAGAATAGATTTATGAGATCTTCAGAAAACCCGAAATTAAATAACTTTTTTACAAGTAAAGCATGGTTAACTTTATCAAATGCTTTTTCAAAATCTGTGTATACGACGTCCACTTGTACACCAGAGTCCAATGATTTTGAAACATAGTTAGACTAAACCATTAGATTAGTGACAGTGGATCGAGATTTACGGAAACCATGTTGTTGGTCGAGAAGCATACACCTGCAATGATTAAAAATGTATTTATGCAAAACAATTTCAAATAATTTTGCAGGTGATGAAATATATGAACCATAATTATTTATTTAATATAAGAAATAATATTTTATGTTACACTTCTTGAACAGAAATAAATTTTAGGGTCAAACTGTCAAGTTATATAAACATAAAACCAATCCAATCAAAATAAATCAAAACATCTCGATAGTACATCAATTAACAAAGTTTTTCAACTTAAAATTCTGTATGTTATTTCAAAATTAAAAATTAAATCGTTACGGTATATGTGGATAAATCAAATATCATCCAAAAAATATCCTCCATTACCTTATGAACATTTTTACCGGGTGTTTGTTATTTTGAAATTTCCTCACCAATTTGGAAAACCGCAATGATTCACAGATTAAAAAACCAGGGTAGAAAAACTACATTTCAGATAAATTCTCGCCGAATTGGTTTATATGAAATAATAATATTATTGCACTTAAAATAATCTCTAAGGAATAAAATCATGAACGAATAAATACGTATTTTTCATTCTTAATATTTTGTGTAAATTGAAAATATTTGCAATTGTGACAAACCAGTTATTTATAATTTAATAATATGTATGTCCAAATGCTTCTAATAAACGTCCGTAAATAAATATCCGTTTATAATATAATATAATTTGCACTCACCAAATTTTTCGGCGTCCTTTTTCTGCTTACAACTATCACGGACACTTTATTTTTATCATTACACTTATAAACCACACTGTATCACAATTTATATTTATTTTTATTATTTGCACTTTTTTTTATTAACACTATTCACATTTTTTGCTACGTATAAAAACATTCGTCAATATGAAGCGGAATTTCACAACTTCTGCACATGTATGCTGCATATTTATTTATTCCATGTACAGAAAAAACACGCCATTTTCTTCTCACATATTTCTCCCGATTTTATTTTTATTGGCCGATGGTTTTCAGCTTATCCGAAAGTATTTCTTGTAGATCGACAGCACGGACACCCAAGATGTGCTGTCTTCAGAATCGATAGATTCCACTGAATTCTGCATCTATCGCCTAGTCTTACTTAAAAGAAAATCCTTGCTGTTACGATTCAAATTTTGATTGACACTGAACGAATAAAACAATGCGCATTAAAATAAATAAAAAGCAACATGTTTTGTTTTTTCAATTGTTTTTTGAAAAATTATGTAACTAGGTAATGAGCAATCAACATATATTTAATACTTTCCGTTATAAATTGAGGCTTATATATTGTAAGGCCGGTCGTTCTGGATTTTTTCCCCGTGTCTATCATCTGGCTGTTATGAAAAGTAAATATAATTCTGAAATCTATTTTCTTATTTATTTTCCAAATTTGGATAAGCGTTTTAAGTTTTTCAAGTGTAAAATTTTAAATTAAAAATATAACTGATTCGCAAATCATTTTATTCAACATTCCATATTTGGTTGAGGACTGAATACTTGAAAAATAAGTATACCTAGCCATGCAATCATTCCCTGATCCAGGGTTTTGCTTTGACTTGTAAATATTATTGAATTTGCTTAAAAAATAATCAATAATTGGTTTCACTTTCACCAGCCTCTCTATACTATTTTAAATTGTTGCATTTTGTTAAAAATGCAAAAAAGTTGCAATTTGTATAAATCTCTTTCTTGACATAGTTTTTCGAAATATCGACGACTCGATTATGTGGTTTAACTTATGAACTTTACCTAATATAATAAATAAAATAAACCACTTTTTCAGTACACTTACTATCACATCGTTATATATGATATATTGTGCGGTTTTTTCTATATTTTTGTGTTTGTGAAATGTTTGCCGATGATAATTTGTTTCTGAAACTATTATTTCGAACAAATCATCATGGCCACTATGGATAAAATGGCCACTTCTTCGATGCTTTCACTATTATTGAGAAAAACTTGTTCCACTGGAATAGCTTTAAAATCTTGTTGGATCAAATTCACTCCAGTCTTCTGGGATAATATCACTATCATACTCGCCAAAACTGAATGAAAGTAAATTTATTTTAGAATAAGTAAATTTAGAATCACTTTCGCACATCACTGTTTTTACAATCACTGGGGGCGTCTTAAAAATTTTCCAAAATGGTTTCATCTCTTTTGTTCATTTTGGGGTGATTGAAAATATTTTTTTTTATTAAATCACAATCTCAAAAGATCACTAAGAGAAGAGCAATTTTTGCGATACGTTTCGGTCGATAGTTCAGAAGGGACTTAATATACTGCACTCCTTCGAATATAAAATGCATTTTTTTCCGAATTTCCGAATTCGTGGTTCGTCATATACTCTAATACAGGGTTTCCCAAACTTTTTCAGCGACGGAACACTTGACAAATCCGAAAACTTTGCCGGAACACTTAGCTTATTTTTTAGATTGGGTAATTCATAATAATAATATAATTTATTTCATAAACATAAATATTCAAATAAATAAAGCTCCTAATGACTGATGATTTTGAGTTCTTAAATTACAATTTTTTTTATATCAGGCATAATATTGATCAGTTGTATTCTCAGTTTTTGGATTATTTTCTTCTTCGATGATAGATGTATCAGTAGAAGTATTTGGCCTTTCTTTCGTCAAAGTTCCTGTTTTCAGCCAAAGATCCATGGGTAGTTTTTGAATAATATGTAAATTCTGTAATATTTTTTTTTTGTCAAAATGGAAAAAAATCTGTATTTTAAGCAATCAGACTAAATTAATGTACAAGAAAATCGATTCATTTTTATGCAAATTTTATTTAAATCATTTATATTTCCAAAAGTATACACCCAATCCTGTTTTAACGCAATAAATTACAATAGTTTCAAGCTTTTTTATCAGATTTATGAACAATTTTTATGTATTAGCAAGACTAACAATTTTTTTAATTTACTCCAAATATTTGTGAAATATCTATTTAGACTCCGCGGAACACCTATTTTGGATCCGCGGAACACCAGTGTTCCGCGGAACATAGTTTGGGGAACCATGCTTTAATAGATGAATTTTCAAAAGATATGTCTCAATATATTTATGCGAAAAATCATATTAAATTTTAATAAAATATTTTAATTGGTTTACAAGTTATAAGAAATTTAGTAAAAAAGATAATTGTTCGCAATTAATCTGTTAAATCACCCGGTCACCAATTAAGTTCGGCATAAAAAACCCCGGGAGGTAAGCTGTTAATAACATTTAAAATTTTCCGTAGATGCTTCTATTTTTCTTATTGCTCTATTTACTTTGTTTTCAGTTTTAAAGTGCCTAAATTGTATAGTTAGTTCGTACAATACAAAAAAAGCGCCAGTTAACATCTCTACTTTACCCTATGTGTCAGCTATGATATTTCCAGTTTTTAACCGTGGAATTTCTGTATATTTATTTTTAAGCGATTTAGTTACTTTTCATAGTGAATTATCTGCTGGTTTTAGGTTATCAAGTTTATGCGATTATGCTTCGTTTTTATTACTCTGAATTTTATCGTTTATTAAAATTTTTTTAAAGCAGAGATTTAGTTTTTTGCCACTGCATTCCCATTTTATTTTAATTAACTTAATAAGCTTTGTAGTACTTATGACATTTTATCTCGTTAAATAATTATTACCATCGTCAATAGCTTTAGTGTCCGTTGGGGCATAGTTCTGTCGGGACTCGACAATACTCTTGAAACCCTTCCAATCAGTATTGTTATAATCAAAGAGAATTTCTTCTTTCAAAGAGGGCTTCTTAAACTTTTTTCATTCACGGCCCCATTTATGATTGTGAGTTTCTTCACGATCTCAGATAAATATAAATAATTTGTGCTGATTTATTGATTAAATAAAAATATAAATATTACATACATATGGAAAAATATAGTTTTAGAATTTGCTTAGAAACATACAAAAATATAAAATAAAAAATTGCACAAAAAGTTGTAAAATTGTATTTATTATTGTTACAAAAATTATATGCCCTATTTTTCATCAAAACTGCACTTTTTGCAATAACATAAATAAAAGAGAATATTGAGCAAAATATTTCGTCGCTGGTATATATTATTATATAAATATACAAAAATTAAGGGGAAAAATCGTTTTTTAATGAGACGGATATGCTTGTTTTTTACTGCATAACAAATTAAATTTTAGTGCAATATTTGACACTGCTCTTTACCATTTTTTTAGCGATGTTACCGAAAAAGTTATTTCACATAAATATGTGGTGTTAAGTCGCAGAAGAACACTTAATGCCATATCAGAGATTGTGGGAAATTCAGTTCTAGTTCTAGGCTTTTTTGGAAAATTTAGTTTTAAGTTTGAGTCACTTAAAAGCTCAGCAAATTCCTCTTGAGCTGTATATGGCAGGTGATCAATCTCACTCAAGCAAATCAAAATTTATATTTTTTTCAATTCAAGATAACTTTTTGAAATCAATATTTGATGTAAAATATTTACTAAACTGTGTTTCTAGCGCTTTTAAGTGACGTATAATAATTTTTGCGTTAAAAATTTTACAATGATTTTTCTCGATTATAAAATTGTCGATACTGGAAAACATTTCAAACGAATCCAAATGTTCCAAATTTACCATCTATCTGAGTATTAATTTGTTTTCATTCAGGTGCTCGCAGTTGATGGACGCATTGTGATCTATTCATTATTATATAAATTTATTTTATTTTTTATGCAAAGCAATTATGCTCTGCACATGTATTTACATACATATGTAAGTGTGTGTAGGATGTGACAAACATGATGTAACGTTGATGTCTTGGTAACATTGCAGGCGTTTTATCTCTACGAACAGTGTTGTCAGTGTGATTCGCGCGAAGAGTAAGCGCGACTCGAAACCAATATTTGTATATCGTTTTTCGCAATTAATCTCACGACGAATCAAGCGCTTGGACAAATTGCAACGCGACCAAACAATGGATCTAGCTTTTCGCTTCCACATTATCGGTTGTATTTATTTAATGGGCGCGGACGGCGAACAATGAGACGTCCCGGCGCGCGACGTTTCGGAAACAATGCGCGGCCCATTGTCACGGCGGGATTGGATCGGCCGCGCTAGCCCGAACAATGCGCCGCCCGTCCTAGAGCCCGCGCGCTAAACCACTCCTCCGCTAATGGTGATGGATTGTCTCCTTTCGCTCGTGCATAAATATGCAACAGCCCGACGAAACGGAGACCGGAAGCTGCGAGATCCTGGCGGCGCTCACGTGAGCGCGACGTACGTGACGCTCGTATAGGGTTGCCAGTGAAAAAAGAACCATTGGTGATATATAGCGCGACACGCTGAAAAATTCAATTTAGATATTGCATATAAAACAGCGCTGTGCGGAAGCTTAGTGGTTATATTCGGGATAATGCACTTGCAGTACATCGGTCAAATCTACAAAAATACATTTTTAAGCACTATCTATATATATATATGTACATAATTTTATTTGGCGAAAACACCATATCCTTAGATTGATTTATTTACAACAATTCACAATTTATTTTCATTACTTGGTCATTAGATTTTATAATCACCAAAACACCAAAAGTGTAAAATATTGATATCACAATGATTTTAAAGTATTGGTATAGAGCCAATGGTGTATTTTACCATTATCCGAAAATAATATTTTTATGTTTTCGGAATAAATTTATAAAAATTAAAGCATATACAAAAAGGTTACAAAAATATTTAATATCACGGAAATATGTAAAGAAAATTAATACTTTTTACTCGAAACTTTTTTTATCAATATTGGTTGTAATTTTTTGTGAGAATGATATCTTCAGTACTGATTCTGCATAAATGCTTATTTTTAATCTCGACATGTGTGAAGTCTTACTAGTATTAAAAAAATGAAATAATTGCTCAAATATGTATATATGTACGTACTACCAAACATAAATATTTTTTCTGCAAACTCACGCATTTCCATATTTTTATTTGTACGTACCAAAACATTTTTATGTTCTGGTACATAAAAATAAAAACCTGGAAAACCAACTTCATTTTACTTTTATTGGAGCACCATGTTGGACTGGATTTTGAATGTCACTTATATAATATGAAGTACTAAGTAATACATATTTTTTGATTTCTTCAAATCGGGCTAAACATGTAGATAATAACCCTTAAATATTTGATTAATCACAATTGATTTATAATTATTGCATCTAGTAAAAATAATCAATTTACAATTTTGTAGTTGATTTTTCCACATTCCAAATTTTAACTTTAATACTTTATTTTTATTTTAGTCAAATCTTTCACTATTTAAACGAAAAACGCTTATCTGGTTCATCGTCTATTTATACGAATAATATATTTTTTAGACGTATCGTTAATAATACCTTTGTACGTGAACGATTCAGTCGTTGGGTTGAATCTAGGAGTATGCACGTAATATACATCACAGTGAGTTACGGTAGCCGCAAAAAGCGTAACGAGAGAAGCAAACAAACCGGATAAGTGAAAAACTGTCCCGGATGAATGCATAACTCGCCCGAAACGACCCTAGTTGGCTAAGTTGGAGTTAAAAATGGTGCAGGAGTCGCAGCTTCCGAATAAAATGTTGAAACAAGAAACAACGCCATTAAACAGAGGTAAATTAAAATACAATAGCTGTAAACTTGAAATTATTATTAACTATACAGTGAGCACTATGATGTATAAAATGGTTTTGAATATAACAACAGTAGATTATATTAACGTTTAATGATAATTACAAAGTTTCCATTGATAAATTAAGGACCTTGCTATATTTGAGAAAGGCGAAAGTTTTGGGTCGGTTTCGGTTTTTAACGAGGGAGCAAAAGTAGTGGTGGTAGAAGGAACTGCTCAAAGTTAAATTCGACGTCGAATCACTATCTGAACTTAGCATGCTAATTAACGCTAAGATTAAGCAATTAACACGCGTGTGCTCCGTTACTTCTTGTGTAATTAAATTCAGCGCATCATTTCGCTTGCAAATCAAATAGGCGCCGAGATGCGTATCAAAAGTTGTATTGCTCCCAAGATAGCCAATGCTACATAATTATTTAAGACGTCTACATGAATTCGATAAACAAATTAACTTATGGGTTAAACTGACATTTTTTTCCAAAAAAAAACCAAATTTGTCTGATACGTTTATTTAACTTTTTTATACCTAAATAAAACTAAATTAAATTTATTATACATAATAATGAGTCATTTTTATATGCATGAAGTAAAAATATCGCTTTCAAACAAATACAAAAGCTTAATATGTCTCATTAAATAAAATATTAGCCGATAATAAATAGTCTGGTTCCACCCTGAATCATTGTATTGCGCAAATGATCGAAAACTGGAATAGATGTTAGACTTAAATTTTTCCCACAATTCAATTATTGAACACAGCCGTATTAAATCGCTTTTTTGCAACTTTTTCAGATACTACTGTCATGAACTTTATTCATAATCATCACTTCACTTCCTACTTGGAATAAACGAGAGTTTATTCCAAGTAGGAAGTGAAGACTCGACTAGAGATCTTCAATGCGAATTCGCCAAGTTAGTAAAAGCTCGCTACCAAAAGGAGCTACAGTCAATGGAGAAGATCGATAACGCAGCCGCTTCTCTCTTCACGTAACCTTGGTTCAGCTCGACGTCCTGAATCCAGAGTTCAGCGCATTTACAAATATTTTCCAACTGTAAGTAGACGTTTTTAAAATTATTGCATAATATGAATTAATAACAAAATACGTTGTCGATGCTGATTTTTTCGCTCCTAATTTTCCAAGGCCATACTGAATTTCAAAAATTATAACTATCAATCGATAGACATCTTATTGTATATATTTTCGATTCGTTATCGCCTGAATCTGAACTCGATAAAGTTGCATCTAAGATCATTTGGAAATAGCTCGCAAATGCATTCGCTATCTATCCGTCATCTTGATAATGATATTAATTAAGATTTATTATATCTAATCTCTGTTTCGTTGTGCACGCCAAATATACGAACATCCAAAATGTTTGCGGATCGTTTTCTATATTCAGCTCAATGATATTTAAATTATTTGCATAAATATTTTATATATTTTTTCTAATTAAATTATCCAAATTGTTTTTCTTCCAAAGTTTATTAAGTATATTCTTGATTTATTTATTTTATAATTTTTGACGAAAACTATTTCGGCAATGATTTGCTCAGGCACAAAACATTAATCGAAAAATAGATGTCATATATTATCGTCTACTATTTATTTTGCCTGTCATATTAAAATTGTATTTAAGTTGCTTCAATTATATTGAGCAGAAAACTGATTTCTATTATTAAATTGTGAAGAAGCACTTATCCTGTCAGCGTGTTTATTTTTATAAATGGCAAATTTATTGAAATATAAATTAATTTTATTGTGAAATAAATTTCGAGTCATGTACAGTTTGTTTAATTACTATAAATACAATAATCTGTATAGGTACAATACATTACTAATTGGAATATATTTCTATCTTCTTGAATTACTTGCTCTTTTTATTTTAATCGCGTAAAAGTGGACTAATTTATTGTATCATCGCGTTTCTCAATTTTTTAACACAACATCGTGACGCAGCACAATCAATACATTGCGCCCCTTTGCAATTGCGGATAGCGAAAAAAAGTTGTTTTACAAATTAGCGTTAAGCAAAAGGTGCCGCCGGCGCGAAATTTCATTTTCTTTTAATATAATCGAATCGAGCGCTTGTACAAAGGCGTAATGATTCAAAGTGGAAACGGAAAAAGAAGCACAGGCCGATTGTGGCCCGGGGTGAAATTAATTTCCACCCATCTGGCCCGCCCGCTACCGAACCGAACCGACGGGCTTTGATTGACCCGTCTTTTCTGCGGGGGCGCTGAATAAATCATGTACGCGGATTGTGTACAATTAATGATCGGCCATTATTCGGGTTCAATAGATAAATTTTTCACGAGGGCTGAAATAATTTTAGCGCCCGTGCCCCGCTTTATTAGCGCAGCGGCGCTAATGTGTAGCGCTGTAGCGCTTCACTCTCGCCGGCGTTCGAGTGCCGGAATTGCTCGCGAAAAGGTAAATTATTTATAAGAAATGGGGTGAATAAGAGCACAAGATGTTGTACAGTCTATTTATGTATATATATATTTATAAAATATATAAGCGAGATGAGTCGATGATTCCTTCATACTAAGATACTAAGCAATAGAAATGAATAGTAAATTCCTCTCTTTATCACAAATAATCTGAACAACTTTGAATGGGTTAGTTAAATGTTACAAACTGAAATTAAATTGTTAAATATGCAATGCCAGCGTATTAAGGAGCTGGATGGTGATAGTCATAGGTGAATATACTATTACGGTCGTCTTGACTCTAACGGGCGTCAAACGCGGACGCGATATTAATAAAAAAATATTATATTACCCAAAACTGGAATTCTTCGAAAATAGTTAAATTGTCGATAGCACCCATCAGCACTATTCTTTCGATTGAGACAGAAAAAAAATCTAAAATATTAATAAAAGAACATAGAGAACCCGTTTTTCTGCTCAGAATTTCGTGACTTAGTACTTGCACTATTCTGTCGATTGAGACAGTGACTTTAAACGGGGATGGATATTATTTTAATATAATATAATTAGTTCTTTAACACTTTTTTTTAAATAACAATTAATTTTATTTCTCACAATATTTTTGAAATACATGCGTACATATATATAAACTTTAATACGTTTTAATTGTATTTTTTACCTAATAATGCATTGTTTTTAAGATAAATAATTTTTATTCTGACATTAGGGTTAGCATACTGCTAACTTAGTTCTTGTGAAATAGTCACGATATAAAATTTTGGCCCTAAAATAATACCTTACATCCAAAATTTTCACTTTCTTTCTGTCACATAGTAATGTATAGGCAAAGAAGAAATTAAATATACATAGCCACGTATTTATTTTATTTTACTAATTAACTTATATTCTGGATATGCATATAAAAGAGTCGCTAGCACGTTTTGTAAAAAATGTATTAGTCAAATCTTTTTCTAGAAAAACGTATAAATAAGATTTTCTTCAGCATATTAACAAAAGTAGCAAAAAAAAAAAAAACGTTCCGGAAAAAGCTAATTTGGAACGATTCTGGCTCTCGGAACCGGAAAGGATGTGTCAATTTGGCAAGACGTTCTTCCAATTGTTGAAATACCGCCGAATGTAGTACATTCACTTCTACGTCATTATTTATATGCGGGATGTGTCACGTTATTCGCTGTGCATGTGTTGAATTATTATTAAATGTGGTTTACATAGGTGAATGGCGTTTCCACGTTATTATGTCAAAAACAACTAAAGTTCAGCGCTCACCTGTGAATAATATAGGAAACGAGAGATATATTACACAACAATGCAATGCGAAATATCTCCCCCTCTATACGATTTCAACTTATGTTAAACAAAGTATGTTAAGAGAAAAATGCATCCAATTTCGAATTGTTTAGTATATGCAACTGGTGTAGTGTTTGTTTAATAATAAGACAACGCTGGACTCTTGAAATCAATTTACACACAATTACAGTATAAAACGATAGGTTTTTAGACGTTTTGTTAGGATAATAAATAAATTTCAATCAGGAAAAATAGTTAAAATATTTTATGCTTAATGTTAAGAGTGACATCATTGCGTTACATACATATATATATATACATACATCTCAGTATAGTTATTACTGATTTTATGCCTTTGTTTAAATTAAGTTTTGAGCTTGTATATATAATATACACTAAGCATATTTTTTTTACATATATACATGTAAAAAAAATCATTGCTGCGATTGTCGATTTATTGAAAAAAATAGTTTGATTTCCGCAGCCTTATCAAGTATGTATAATAATAAAACAGCTACTTTAGCTGTAATTTGACATTATCATAGCGCCGGATTTAAATTCGCGTGGATGGATATTCAAAAATTGACATTTTCACACTTGGACGCAACCCTTACCGTATAATATGTCGAATTTTACGGTGTGAAATTGTAAAATATAAATGTATCATGTCTTTAACTCTCTTAACAAATATATAATAATTAAAATGGTATTTTAAGTATAAATATATAAAATTTATTGTATATAATTGTAAACCAGTCATTTTTGTTGAAGACATATTTTCCCGCCTGTATAGAGTTACTCAAAAATGACGTATGTTTAATTAATATATAATACACCCATACCTCGCTTTACGGCCTAGATACGTTCCACGAAACTTGGCCGCAAAGCGAAAAGCCGTATAACGAATCAATTATTCTAATACAAATTCATACAAATTCAATGGGATCGGTTCCAAATTTGTTAAATAAGTAACATGGTTTATCATTTAAAATGCATTTTATCTTTTTATTTCATTTAAATAAAAAATACATACATAACAAGTACATACATTTGTACATAAAATAATAACAGACTCCAAAAACCAACAAAAATGAAACAACTTCATGTTACATAAAATATGTGTATGAATACATACATAATTTTTTTTAAAATGTCTTTAATCTGAAGACGATGAAGAAATGGTAACCTGCAGATCACTTTCGTTCTCATTTTTCACTGGTAAGGATGGGCCTGGCTAAAAAAAATTGTCCAACGTTGTTTGTCTTGCCTTTTTGTCTCTTTTGTTCTTCAGTGATTAATACCAGCTAATGGCTGAGTTAATTCCTCGAGAAACTTTAGCGCTACGTTCGACGTCAGGAACGTTTTCAAGGAAGATGTTTATTCCTTGTTCGAAATAGGAAAAAGCTTTTGACAATTTTTTTGATGTTAGCTGTTTGAATACAACAGGTTCTTTCTCTTCATCAAATGCCGGTTCTACTTGCAACTGAATGAGTTCCTTATATGAAAGGGGTTCCCTATCAGCTTCAAGTAGATCAAGCACATCACGTTCGTTCAAACCTTCAAAGCCAAGATCATGTGCTAGATCCAAAATGTTTTGCCTGATTTCAGGAAGGCAATTAACTTCTGCATCAGTACTTTTTATACATTCTGTCCATATTTTTTTTCCAAACATGGTTCATTGTTGTTAATTTTAATTCCTTCCATGATTCACTGATGCTGTCAACAGCATCCTTGATGTTATAGTTTTTTCAAATTTTTTTAATTGAAGATTTACCATCGGTTTTCCTTATAAGTTGTCGGAAAGTTCGGCGTAGGTAATATGCCTTAAAAGTGGCTATTTCACCCTGATCCATTGGTTGGATCAGAGCTGTTGTATTTTTCGGAAGGTACTCAATCATGACATCTTCAGATAGTTCGGATAAATTAGTAGGATGCCCTGGTGCATTATCCAAAATTAGCAAAGCCTTGTCTCGCAAATATTTTTTCACTTCTGTGCAAAAGTGATTTTTGAACCAATCCTCTAAAGTAGCTTTAGTCAACCGAGCTTTCTTGTTGGATCTCCATATGACGGGTAATTGATTTTTATTTAGTCCTTTAAGAGGCCTTGGATTTTTGGACAAATATATTAAAAGTGGTTTTAGCTTAAAATCACCAGCGGCATTTGCACCAAGTATCAAAGTTAATCGTTCTTTAGACACCTTATAACCAGGTGCAGATTTTTCGGTTTTTGAAATGTACGTGCAATCAGGCATTCGCTTCCAATAAAGCCCTGTTTCGTCTACGTTAAACACTTGTTCAGGTTTATGACCACCTCTTTCAATAATTCCCTTTAAAATGTTGGTATATTCCTTAGATGCGGCCTCATCGGCGCTAGCTGCTTCACCTTTCATTTTAAAATTATGCAAATTAAATCTATTTTTAAATTTAAAAAAATATCGATATCGAAAAAAAGTTTTTTTCCCGTTATAGCAAAACATTTTAGGCCGTTAATCGAAAACGTGCCTTAATTGAAGAGGGCCGTTATAGCGAAAGGCCGTATAAAGAGCGGCCGTATAGCGAGGTATGGGTGTATGACTAGCAAATATAACTAATTTTTTAATACATCATATTAAGATGAACAGAAAAAAATTATGTCTTCATTCAGAAATCATAATTTGTTTTTTTACTGATATAATAAAATTACATATTTTTTTTATTTGATGACATATAAATATGATAAAAAAAATTAGACATTGTACACTATCATTATAAGGCGATGGCTTGTATTTTATGCAATCATAGTACAATATAGTATTGTATTGAGTATTTTGAAGTTTAGATAAGTTCATACGGTGTTCAAATCTCTCCTATTGATTTATGTGTATTATTTAACATGTAAAACTTGCAACATAATTCATGTAGCGTTACTGTCCATCGTTTCTAATATAATACAATATTACATGTATGTAAGCATGTCAAGAAAAGTAACATGTCATGTTACTTCCAAAAATAATTAATAATTATTAATATATGGCAGTGAAATTAAAAATTTAGACATTCGTTTTACATTTAAAAATTATATAGTTTCTGTTAGAAATCAATACGAATATTGAATATATTCGTCCATTTTTTAACTATTCGTTGTAAAAACTAACTCAAAAAACATATTTTCCCTGAATAGCGCATTTACTTAAAAATATGTATTATAACCTAGTTTGCAACAAAAATTCTGTTCCGACGAATTGAAAAGTCTCTTATTAATAAATTAATAAAAAATACACTGTAATTGCCGAAATTCTAAAAATTACACATATATTATGCAGCGATGGAATTTTTCAATGACTGGTATAATTTTTATATCTTAAATCAATACGAATAATATTTAAATTTCAGTCTTTAAAGTCAATATTTTTTCAGAAAAGTATCCAAGTTTGCCAAAACAAGATAGTATTGTTTTACTTTTTTTTTACTACGACATATTTATGTGAAGCAGGATTTTTTTTGTATGCTACAGCATAATAAGAAAATCCTGTTTTGTAGCAAAGAAGCTGAAATCTAAGAATAAGCTCGATGCCACTCCAAATATTATATAATAAAACATTTATAAGAAAAAAAAATCTTATTTATTTTAATTTTGATTATCTATTATTACCTACCCTAAAAAGTGTTCCATCGCAGGGAAAGCTTAAGAAACATGGGTTTAAGTTATCACTTCATGTATAAATAAATACATAAAACATATTATAGTTCAGTGTTAAATGTATAAATAAATACATTTAATAAATATGTACATTACATTTTCTGTCTGCCATAGCTTTCAGATAGTTCATCAATCATCTCTTTATACTATTATTTTATAGCAAAAAACCTTGGGTTGGGCTGGTTTATATATAATCACAGATTCGCAATAGTGAAAAACATATATAGGTACATATATACGTATATAAAATAATGAAAAATCGACATCGGCGTCCTTGGTTGCGTTTTTGTTTTGCAAATAATTCGACGACACCCGCCATTGTCCTTCGCAATACAATAACAATTTTCTTCGCTTAAACCGCTATGAATGATAATCTGATTCTGTCCAAACAACTCCACCGGAAGGAAGTGGTTTTATTGTGAGTATTTCCCCTCTCTCGCCCCTCGTAGAAGAAAGGAAGAGAATAAAAAAATACTCGGTGTCTTACAAAAAGCGGCGTCGCTTCAAATTTTCGCTCAGAGGTTTTATTTTATTGTATGTACAAACAAGGGCCCGTTCCGAATTTGACTAAGCCCCGGGCTTTTCCGGGACTTTTCCAGAACGCTCCGGGCACCGAACGGGACCCTCCCGATAATATACCGAATTATATGACCGTGAAAGATCGGTTACTTTGCTCATGTCGCATTCATATTTAATGCTAAAACGCGACTGGCGACCTGTGTTTAAAGTAATGCGGATAAACAATGAAATAATTTTACTTTGTTAGTAGTACCTTTCTCTTGTAGAATAATTTTTCACTAGACTCGACAAAAACCCAAATTATATTAATAATAATTAAGCCTACATAAAAAGAACTTAAGTAAGCTTTCATTAGTATTTTTTAGTACTGCATATTTATTTTAATTATAAAATAAATATATTTATTTAATTTTAAATTCACCATTACAATAATACATATAAGTTTCTTTAGTAAAGTGTGCATGTAACTCTCATTTGCATATTTCGTTCAAATTTAATTTCATAGACATTTATAAGCAGCATATAATATCACTAGCGCCTATCAGGTAAATTATATTTTTGCTAATATAAGTATATAGCTACTGGTGAAAATGTATTTGGACTTCACTAGTGAACATATAACTTTACTGAAAAATACACATTCACTGTAACATTTAAAATAAATAATGATAAGTATGAAAAATGTATATATTATTACATATGGAAAGCTTGAAATCATTTTATTTTACTAGCACCTGCCCGATCAATTATATTTTCACTATTAAAAATATATATCTACTGGTGAAATTATATTCTGATATGATTTCACGGAAATTTAATATTTTAAAAAATATTTACGAGATAGATTCGAGATTATTTTTTTTTTATTTTATTAAAAGTTAATTTAATCGTATTATTTATTTATGGTATGTTATAAATGAATAAAAATTTTTTTGCTGTTTTAATAAAAAATGCTTGTTCTAATATTTTTTCACAATTTTTCTGTATGACTTTCGATTTTGTCCGGTAGTTAATACTTACTTGTAGGTATTCATTATGTCTGATTGACTTACCCAGTTGGTACAGATTGACCCCGATGTAACGCATTAGACTATAAGGTTACAACTGAAGATTTAATATAAATGAACATATGGTTGAAATAGAGAAATATTAAATATTAAAATTAATGTAAATGTGAAATTCATCATATCTTATTTGCTAACTTAATTTTTTTTTATACATTTTTTCCATATCTAGCACTCTGTTTTAAAAATCACATACATATATTTGAATGTGGATGAACTGATGAACTTTTTCTCTGTTGAAAGAACAGGAAATAAATAAATTATACACATTATACTTTTATGTAATGTATGGAATTATGAAGATAGGTAAATCATACTTAAGGTCAACTATATTATTATTTATAAAAATATATATTATAATTTGATCTTATTTTATCTAATACGAGATCGCAATCTGCAATAACATTCCGTGGTATTTACATACGTTCATAAAAACAATATTTAACGACTTGGCCCAAGTGTATTTCAGGTCTTTTTACGTATTCTCTTCGCTAAACGGGCAAAGGACAATGAGCAATGTTGGACATTTAGCAGCGTGGACATTAAACGGCAAGAATAACTGCCGACATTATCATAGTAATCTTGACCCGCGCAAAACTCGAGACACGGGTAGACTTATGGATGGGGGCGCGTCAGCTCTGTGAAAAATAATAGAAAAAGATAACGATAAGAATAATACTGCATAAAGGGCGTAAGAGTGTGTGCTCTTCAAATTGTGTTCGTATCTCAGTGGGCGGAAACATCTCGGCCCATAATCCAGCGAACAATGCACACCTCTCGGGAATTAATTTTAATTGTCTCCCAGTCCTTCCTGATCCTATTGTTTGATTGTTTGCATTTTCGTATATCAAAATCCTCCATGTCCACTCGGCGCGCAGAGAGATTCGACCGTGTTTATAATTAAATTTGAAAAGATCGACTCGGAGAAAATGTTAAATTGATACCATATACAAAAACAATTTATTTCAATATTACCACGTAATAAAATTTGATCAAATATTTGATGTTTTCTAATAAAAATATGTAGTATACAAAAATATTATTTTTAATACGGTAACATTAATAACAAGGTATACAAGTCTTGGGAAACGAAAGATGTAGTAATTAAGTTGTTCGGTTTTAATTGGATAATTGATAATTAGCATCTTCATTTTCTAAGAATATTATTTTACTTTCATTGTCTTTGTTTTCAGGTGTTGTTATCTTATAAATTGTCTGTTGTTCACCTTATTTTTTATAGTAACATTAACACACTGTAAGTCACTGATAAATCAAAGATATTTTGGTAATTGTAACATTTTTTCTGACGTCTGCCTTTTCATATTTATTATTAGATTTTGAAAAAAAAATACGCGAATGATAACCGCGATCTTCTGAACCCTACTAACGTACGTGATGGGGATACCGAGGGTCCACGCGATAATAACGCGGTACCAAAATTGGATTCGACACACTTAAATCAACATCTCGACGCTGAGGTGACTAGTTCACTTCAATATACAGTTTATCCTCGCCTTCTATTGATCATCACCTCAAGAATACGCGTTCAAGACACAACTGAAGACTTACTATTGAAACGACTATGATCAGATCAGTACGTTTTATCTCTCATTCAATTATTTTTTTCATGCTACTAAATTTTAATAACCCATATTATTATTATTTTTAATTTGTCTTTTTTTAGGTTAATTATTATTTCAGTCATGCCCATGTCAACTATCAAAAATCTGTCTATTCATATACATTTTTTAATACAGTGAAATCTCTTTGTAAAAAACACCAAAAAAACAAAATTCCTAGTATAACGAATCAATCAATTTGTCCCCGAAAAATTTCCATACAAAATGTTTTCATTGTAACGAAGACTGACAAGTATAACGAAAAATTTTAAATGGCGTTACAACTTGACACAATATTTCTCCGAATTCAGTTCATCTTTGATAAAGCATTATGGATGTGGGTCTCTCAAAATCTCCCCGAAAGTGGACCATTGATTCGAGGAAAAGCTTTGGAATTTGCTAGGATGTTAAAAGTTGATTCATTCCAAGCAAGTGTTGGATGGCTCAATAGGTTTCAAGAAATGGATGGTTTTTTATGGAGAAGCAAATAGTGTCCCACAAAAACATGTACAGAATGGCGTGCATGAGACATAAAAAAAATTAATGCCGATGAAACAGGAGAATTTTACCAGTTACTTTCTGATCGGACTTTGCCATATAAAGAGAAAAATAAATCAATTTTCAGTTTAACGAAACGAATTTTCAATATAACGAATTTTTTTCTTCGGTCCCGTTAGCTTTGCTATACTGAGATTTTACTGTAAACAAATTGGTTTGCTCTCTATTATGTAGATTGTTATTAGTTTTTATAAGCATTTTTTTAGCCTAAATTTAAAAAGTCTCGTGTTTTGATTCTGTGTACTTGTTAAAAACTATTTTTTAGTTTATAAATTAACGCATTGTTACATCTGAATCTAATTCTTGCAGTTCTTTTGTAACTAATTATATTTATTATATCTTAATGATCAATGACAGCTTAAGATTTTTACTCAGACCGTAGTATTCATTGTTCTTGAATACTGAAAACTAATCTTTTTAAGCCTATATTTACAATGTTATACGATTGTGTTGAGGAAAGCGATTATATTTGAACCTTTTGTATATTTAAGCTTTTAGGCAAAGCACTATCAGTCCAGAAAAATGCAGCCAAATAGCCTTTCTTCTTCAATCATCGGATTTGGTCCAGTCATCTATAGTAATCGCCAGAAGACGACTTGAGACGTTCTACAATGCTAAGTCACGACTCGAACGTTCGTGTCTCTTTATTTATGTATTTATTATGAATAACTGTTGTTATAAACCAAGCGTTAGCTAAATACGTTACAACAGGGTAGACACAATCAATGACTACTAGACAACTAGTGTTAGAACAAACTGAAATCAAACTCATATAAATACAAAAGTCATATAAAACTGAAAAATAAAAAAATAAGAAAGTCATATCATATGAAATCAATGACATATGTATGTTTTTTAACCATTTATGGCGTAGTTTATTTTTTTAAATTATTTATCACAATTTTCATCCGTGTGATTAAAAAAATCTAAAAAAATTAAATCTGTGATAATCGACCAAATTTATACTTATTTATTATTCACTAATTCCAATCTCCCAGATACGATATTTCATTATTGGTCGACTTATAACATTGGTGTATCGTGCTGCTATATGTACTTTAACGGCGATTACACAAATTTGTGATTTCTTAAGTACATCCGCTCGGCGGTCCGTTGAAAAGCCGTTATATTTTTGCAAACGCTATTTTTTTGTATAATTATATATAATCTGCAAGAGTGCGTGTATTGTAAATAATTATTATTCGTTGATTTATAAAATTAACATGGTTCGGTTAAGATTGTTGACAGTTGGACAGTTGATCCCCTAAAGTTTCTTCAAGTATTTTAATTTGTAAATAACAGCATCCCTATAGGTTATACATATTTAATAATATATTTAAATAGAAATTACATATACTTTAGGATAGTTAAGAATGTTTTCCTATGTATAAAAGCGTTAAGAATAATATAAATTTAAAATTGATCAGAAGATATATGTGTAAATAATTAATTTGTATATATACATAAGTAAATAAATAATTTTCCAGTTAATAAGCAATAGAGCAGACGTTTTAAGATATCATAAAAAAATGTAAAGATATGTATATTATATTAAATAAAAATGAAATTTATAAAATATATGTAAATATAACAATAATTATAAGCAAATTAATTGGAAAGAAAATACTATATTAAAAACTTATCTATAGACATAAAATAAAAAATATCTCAATTAGCTGATATTAAAATATTACTTAAATACAAACTTTTTATCGTATCTTCTGTATATTATGCGGAGATCATGTTTTCTTATGATATTACAATAAAATATGCTATAAAGTATATATTTTTTCCATTATTAGTGAGTATCAAGTCGTCGGAGCCAATACACACCATTATTGGAAAAGTTTACACATATAAAAAAAACATATATTGACAGACGCGCGTATGCGAGGACGATAAAAATGGTTGATTTATGTGCTTATGGCATATTCGCGGCGGCAAGATGTCTTTCGAGAGGCAGTTTTCTTGGTTTTTCCCCCACGAGATTCCGCTATCATCATACCCTAGGCGCAAATACTTGTTGATGTGTTTTAATACATCACCTGGTGCGGCGTGACCGTGGCATTTTTTTAACCCTTAACGTGGTAACTGTGACCCCATCGCTCACACCATATACGAGAATGCCACCCCTACGCAATGCCGCTTTAATCTTTGTACACATTGTGCAAAGATCAATTATTGGAAGATTACCGGAAACAAGATCGCTGCTATGGTTTACGATAATTGTATATAGAGTTATAGACTAATGGATTCTATTCGGATTTGACAGTTATTCACCAAAAACCAAGCCATCGCTTTGTCTTGTGATTATGATGTTTACTCTCAAGATGATCGGTTTAAACTAGATTATTCGATCATAAATCTATTTTTTAAATTAATTTAGTAACAATATATTATATTATATTTATTAAAAAGAAAGTAACAAATCAAAAATGTTTATTAATATCATCGCAGATTTAATTATATTATTTTAAATATAGTACAAAATAATGTAATATTATTAACTTGTTTTAATTCAATCAAGTAGCTATTTTATGACTCATTCTGAGATTTAACAAAATTATTAATGGCAAATGCTACACAATATTGTACAAAAACAATATTTGTTGACACTGAAACGTTTCTCGCATTAACTGAATTATCGATAGTCATTCGCGCGTGACGTTTGCAGAGCGAGTGTATTACTTTAATACGCAGAAGTCGACCGAGAATAATCTGATTCGATTATCTCGTCAGTAACACCGTGCAGAACTCTCCGACAAGAAGATGGAGTGCGCACCGAGGCATTAAAAGATTAAAATGGTCTCGAACAAAATCGACGGCGTTCGCATGCAAATCGAATCATCAAAAGTGAGAGGAGTGCGCGCTAACGTGTGGAAATTATACGCCTAGTAAACATTTTCGCAGATTTGTCACGAGCGGCGCACAATGCGGCCATCGATAAATATATATCATAAAATAAATTGTATTTATAAATTAGATATTGATTTATTTACAATATATATTTCAAAACACCTTAATAAAATAATCGCAATTAACACACGTAGCACTAGAAAAGTATAAAAATCATATTATACGATTATCACGTTTGTAAAATTTTTTTAATTAAAAATGTTTAAAACGGTAAACCATTAAAATAAATTTCATAGATACACAGCTTTTTTTAATATGACTTTGTGGACTTAACAATATAAAATTAAGGCCTATACAGATAAAATAAATATATAAACTATATTAAATTTTGAAAAACAATGGAATAAACTAAACGGTAGTTTTTTATTTATTGTAATGCGCATTGTTTTATTCGTTCAGTGTCTATCAAAATTTGAATCGTAACAGCAAAATTTAATTCAAAAGTTGTCTTTTGAGCAAGGAATGCAAAATTCAGTGGAATCTATCGATTCATATTACCGTGTTCATACTGTCGATCCACCAAAATGGCTTTCGGATAAGCTGCAAAATCGTCAGGCAATAAAAATAAAAAGTGAGTGAGGAAAAAATATGTATGAAGAAAGTGTCGTGTATGTTCTATACATGTTATATACATGGAATAAGTGTAGTTTATAAGTGTTATTTTAAAAATAAATGTGACAGCTATATGCAGAAAATGGACGCCTAAAAATTTGGTGAGTGAAAATTATATTATATTATAAATTAATTTGTGTTTAAAATCGGTTATACAAAAAAATATTAAAACATTTAATATCATTACTGGTTTTATAACCAGTGCAACCATTTTTAATTTATACGAAATATTATAAATGAAAAAATATATTTATTCGTTCATAATTTTATTCCGCAGAGATTCTTTTAGGCGCGCTAAAATATTTTACTTAATGATGGCAATAAATAATAGGACGATAATTGATCTAAATTGTAGTTTTCCTCCTGGTTTTTTATTCATATCGTAAGGAAATATCAAAATAACAAACACCGGGTAAAAATGTTCGTAAATTAATGGATGCTATTTCCTGAAAGTTCTTTGATTACTGTGTTAGCTGATTTATCAATATATATATTTTGCAATAATAGAAAGAATTTCAGGTAGGAAAATTATATTAATTGCTGTGCCATCAACTGCAGATGGTATATTTACCTAGCCAAACATTTATTTTTGTTCAAGTAGTGTAAGATAAAATGATATTTTTTAGATGAAATAAATAATTAAGCACTGGAATAATTTTTTTTAAAAAAACATTGAGGACTTTTTCAAATATTCATACGATTTTATTCTGTAGATTTTTTTTGGGTCACAGTATAGCTATTGTATTAATGATAATTAAATAAACATGAATTAGCTTACCGAATAATCTGAGCAGTCACAGTTGATGTTAATACTAATAATCGTTGATATGATGTGAATTACTGCTACGTATGCCTTTTTAAATCAGAAAAATGCAAATACAGTTTTTACTTGTCTCAATATTTTTAATATTTTAAGATTTTGCCCTTAATCGTGTTAATATAATAGTTTTCTACTATTCTTACACTGACTCTATTGCGTCGTGTTCTTAACAAATTGTATTTATATTCTAGCAACCAATAGAATAAATAATGAAATATCTTTATAAGGAAAGTTCGTCTAAAGAGTGTTCTTACTAAATTATTTAGCTTTTCTTAATTATTGGAGGTTTATATTTTTTGTGTAGTTATTATTTTATTACGTTTCTATAGCTGTAATTCATTTTTTTAATAAAATGCATCTTGAGAATGCCTTTTCCGTGCTCTTTTACAATTGAACTAAAACTAAAAAAGCATGTGCCAAACAACACACATCAGTGAAATCCATATCTAAAGCATTCGAAAGTTCAATAAGCTATGTGCAAAATTAGCTACATAATGATTTTTTGAAGCGTCGCATCATAGGAACGATCAGTTTGCGATTGAATGTCTTACTTACAGTAAGTTAAAGCTAAAATATATTTTTCTCAGAACAAGGACTCTTGTTGCAATTGGTCAAAGTGTGTCTTTGTTTAACTAAATTTAATGTCTTGTAATATTTGACCAGTATTATTTTTTAATTAATTTTTCAGACGAAAGATATGCTAAAATTAAATTTCGGTTTTGTGTTAATTCAAAACCGAATCATTAATCAAAGAACAGGTATAACAATTAAGTAATAAATAAATAATTATATATTTAAATGTTACTTGGTATGGTATTTATAACATTCTCTTCAAATGAAATAGTTTTTATGCTTTTACCGCACTGTGCGGTAACCCATTCCAACACACAACGCGCCTGAACTTAATTGATGTCGTTATCGTTAGTTTCTCTGCTGGTCACGATCGCGAAAGGGGTTATGCGCTTTTTCATTACAGTCTAATCGTACAAGGACCGTTTATTCAAGTTCGCGGTCTGACACAGAAATAGTTTTGGATTTCAGAGAGCTCCTACACAATAAATTTCACTTAAAACAAGGACCCGCAACCCTTGGCTTAGTGTTTATGTTTTGTCTATGTAGATTGAAAGTTTCTGTGAGATATCAAATATTAAATTCGTATTTAAGTATTTGAATGTAACAGTGACAATGCAATCAAAATAATATTATTAAGCATACTTTGTTTAACAATGAGAGAAACATTCATTATTAATTTGGATCTACATAAGTTGCACTGAATTATAAATTTGCAGTAATACGCTCCGTGATGATCACATATTAACGCTAAAATATTTTTCTGAACTAATTAAATACAGTTTCATATAAAATGGAACAACTTGATAAATGAAAATTATGTAAAAATCTATCGGGTTCAACGCCGGGGCTTTGTCCTTGGCTTGTCAAACCTCCACGTGAGGCTAGTACTGCAGCAAGCCAAAGCTGGAGCATTGCCTTTGACCGATTGGCCTACTTCACAGAAGGTTCCTGTTCTTCCCCAAGTTTTTGCAATATTTGCCTCAAATTTTATTTATATATTTTGTCTATGACGTACAACTATTGAAGCTTTAGACCACCGTTCAATAGTTTTCTTTGCGGTTATATACATCTTAATGAAGACACTATTTCTTTTCATTCTTCGCTAGAATAATTAATGCTCGTTACCTAAGTCCTGAAGTTTATAAAATTATTGACACATTCAATAGCATACTCATTTGCCTGCTGAGTTACAAACGATGTGTATGATATTTTGTTCTAACGTATTAAGAATCAAACAGAACCTTAGCAAAAATCATATATAGTATGTAGAGATATAAATAAATTTTAATTTTAATAATAAAACTGTCGATATTCGAAAAGTAACTTTAAGCTCAATTATTTTGTAGAGAATTTTTAAAATTGTTAAATTTATAAGGATTTTTAAAATAAATTCATCTTCATAGTTAAATTTATTACGTATTAATTCTCGCAGTTTTTTACGGCTGGAAATAAATATATGGAAGATAGATGGGTGTATTATATTAGTAGATTGCTCCCGAAAGCGTAGATTAGTGTTAATAATTTATTTTTTAAGAGAACCCCGATATTCGTTTTCCGGAGTTCAGTTAAGAGGTCCGTTCGAAAAGTACGAAAGTTTGCAACGTTGTTGTCATAAGATAAAACTTTTGCCTGTGAATAGGAGGGGTTTTGGTTAAGAGCATAGCCCGGTATTCGGTTGAAAGTTTTTCTTTTGATGTTCGAACCAACAAGGGGGGGGGGGTAAACAGGCGCGGCTAATGGTGTGAGAGTAGCAACGGGCCATTTGCGTTATTAACTTTTTATTGTTTCACCTGAATTGGTTACAAGAAGTACCAAATGGTAGCATTACACACTACATTTTGCGGTAAAACTGAGAAACAACATTCCGTTTGTTGTCTAATTTTGGTTTCAAATAATAAAACTGCAGCTTGTATACCGATATAAGTTTATGCGATGCAACGATTATAAAAATATATGAAACCTTTCTAGATTGGGACTGTCTTTAGGGGCTGCATGAAATATGCATAGATCGTTATATCAATCTAAAAAAAACAGCAACCTGTGAATTGGTTAATTTTGAAAAAAAATGTCACAATAGCAGCTTTTGCTTAAAACATTTAAGAAAAATCAATTTAAAGCCTAATCCAGTTAAAGCAAAGTTTACTGTAAATTACGATCGCTTTTGTTATTTGATTTTGTAAGTTTTTAACACAAAAAATCGTAAGCGGCTCGAAAAATATATTATTTTTCATTACGCTCTTATTAAATGTCGTTTATCATATTAGAATGAAAATTTTATTCTCACAGAAGACGTGCAAATGGTAATGCCGCGCCATTAAAGTATAGTTTATATTGTTTACATATTACGAACTTTGCAAATTAATGTTAAAAAAAATGAAGGGCTTATTGTCGTTTAAAAAGTATTATTAAAAAACCGATTAATATGTATATTTTTACTGGTTGTATACACGTCTAATGTAGATCTTTGATTCTGTGCATATATTAAAAAATAATGTAAATGTCACAAAATTGTGTTAAAATTAGCAATTTAATAACAATGGTGTTTTCAACAAATAATTATATTAAAAATAACAATATTATGTATATTGCTAGGGTGGGAGTACTTAATTGATTGACTTATTGTAAAATTTGTTTAACTTGATACTTATACAATAGTAAAATAGCTTATTATATAATAATATTGAAACAATACTACAATAGTTTATTATCATTTTTCTCAACTTTTATGTTGTCAAATTGACAAAAAACATACTCAATTGACAATGAATTAATATAGTAATTTAGCAGCTTATCAAATCTAAGCTAACATAACCTTACTGATTTTGCCTTGGATCTAAATAAAGGGTATATTTATATGCTCATAATATCATATACGAATAAACAATGATTATGCAAATTAAATTCAAAATATGAAAGATTAAAAGTCAGGCTAAAAACTAGGAATTTAGATTCAGAATCTTTACCTTAACGCAGTTCCATTACGAATTAAACATTTAAATTAATAAACGAATCGTGCGACTAGCGCAAACATATACTTGATAATTGGTTGCTTGGCGAGTTACTTATATTTTTCCGGCTTTCTCAGATTCCATCCTAAGCTTTCAATGCGTCATAGATAAAAAATTGATTCGTAATTTATTTTAAATCAATACACTAGCAATAATAAAATGTGCAATGGTTATATTACACATATGCGTTTATTAGGTGTATATAATAATAAAATAATATTTTCACTATAAAAAAGTTGATATTTTGCCCCCCAAAAATATATTATGAATTGATATTTATATGCTTGATGGATAAATCATGTCATAGCTTTGCCTCGAATGTCTGGTTTACTCCTGGTGACTATGCAACATGACCTTTGACTGAACCAAATATTATGATTGAAGTGGAAAGGCTACTTGTCTGCATTTCTTCGAAATATCATGTTTTTAGTCTTAATATATTATCTTGTATTTGCTATTTATTTGACGTAAGCTTTATTAGTAGCTAAGCAAAATTTAATAATAAAAAAAATTAGCTAAAATGATAAGTTAGATTAACAATGATTTCCATGCAGCAACGTTCTGAATTATACATTAACGAAAAAATAAGTAAAAATTAACCATTTTTTTTCTGTGGTACGCAAACTGTTTTAATTTCTGACATTTGCATTTTATTTATAATTTTTTCGCGACCCATAGATCGCCAACGTAATTTAAGTGAATATTTGTGTCGTGTTTAGAGGTCTAATTAAAATACATAATTTTATTTATGCTCATATGTTTATTTTTTTAAATATTTAATACACAAAAAACCTTTAATTATACGAGTTTAATATGAAGTATGCGTTTGTATAGAACCCATGAGCTTGAATATGTATTCTTTGGACATGTCACGCGTCATCCTCATCACGTGTTGATTGTCTGACAGTCGTTAAGAGACTGAGAGAGTACGCGATCTGCGACGGGTCACTTGGCACTTTGTCTGGTGGCTATTGATGTTCACCCCTGCTGCCGCCACAGAAATAAATATATAAATTTATTTCACTATTCTAATATTACACAATATTTCAATGTTGCGACTACAAAAAGATTTTAATTTTAAAACTCATGGTTTGCATACCACTGCCCTAGACTATAAATAAATAAATCATAGGTGATTTAAGTAATTATAATTATATTGAATCTGTGTTAATTAGGTTTAGAAACATACTTTAGTTAATTTACGCTGGAATTTACCTAAAAATAAAAGTGATTGACTCTGCTATTTTTTATTTGTTAAAGTGGAACCATCGGATTTCTTAAAAAGGCATCAATTATCTTGGCAATAAATTGACAGATAGTTTCCTGTTGTATTTTATACAATTTAATTGCGTTTTTGCAATGACTATAGTTACACAACAAACCAATTGCTAATAAACGCGATTGTTAAAGATTTTCATTAGTAAAATAAAACAATATTTATTAAAATTAGCTTTATATATTTTTTAACAGTTGACATATGTATAATACATAGTTTAAAATTTTATTGATTACTTATTATGAAATATTGTGTTATTTTTCACTCTTTTTTTGTATTTTGCTATTTGTTTAACAAATATACTAGTGGTTTTATAATATAGAGCTCGAAATAGTCTGTGTTTGTTACTTTATTTCATTAAGTAATTACTTTATTTTCTTATCCATATTTTTAGCATCTCGCATTAAATTAAAAAATGTATATGAGGCAAAATTAATTGTAAGTCTTGAATAAATTGAGAGTAAATGTTAAATGTGAATTTATGCTGTATATTTTGAGCAAAATTCTTTAAGTGAGTTTGTAGATTTTTTACAATATGTAGATAAATATCAGGTTTCTAAAGAATACGATATTAAGTTACATTTTAAAGCTGAAAGCATATTGATTGAAGCTTATTTTTTATACCTTAATTATTTTAATATTTATAAAATTGAAGTATTATAATAATACACCTATTGCACTAAACCAAATTTTAACCATTGAAAGGCCCAGCGCAAAACCTTTGACATCTTTTGAAATTCACCAGATAGGAAATTCAAAGGAGTACACATACAATGCCTATATATACAGGTGCACTATGGGTCGAAATCAAAAGGTCTACTACATCTTTACATGATTGAGAGACGAGTCCTAAAAGTGGTTGAATTATTTGCTTTGGCAGTCTACGTGTTAGACACACGGTCTAACAAGGCAAACAATAATTAACGTAAACGGCATAATTTTCTAATAACGTCAGCCGGAGAGGTATGACCCCAGAAAGGCAATCTCAAGTTGGCGCAGAGGTTTCAGAGTCGGTTTTAATTGAATCCGTGTACAAAATCCACAGAGCGAATTAATGGAAGCTCGCCGATCACAAAGGCAGGTCTGTGTTTCGCGCTCTCGGCGGATAGTCATTAAACTTTTTCAATTTCGTATTATAAATATTCATACACGTTGCGAAGGAGCGGCTGTGCCGGGGCTCCAAAACGCCGAAACTATTGCCCAACAAAGAATAAGATAAAAAAAAAATTATTCGTACGTAGGAAGAATGTGCGCGAACTCAATATTATCGCATAGTGAAAGTGTTGATAATAATGTTTAGTAATGAGTTGATAAATATGAATACTTATAATAGTATTTTGTATATAAAGCTATTATTTATATAATTGCGGAGACACCGTGATTGAAATTGACATAATACGCGTTAAAAGCGCAATAAACAAAATGATATTAGTCTTTGCGAACCACCGCAAAGTGCTATTGTTATACTTGCAAATGCAGTTTGTACATTACAATTAGAGATCTAATAAATTAGCTGAAACCATCTGGGAATTAATAAATACAAATGCTTTTGTATTGCATTGATAAACGCAGCAAGTTGTATGCAACATCTTTACGTTCAAACTTTGATAAATAACTTGATGTCATATGTTATTATATGATAATTGAAATAATATGTTAATAAACATGCTACGCTTATTTATAAATAGTATAAGCAAAATTCTTTTTAAATTCGTCAATAATACATCATTATATCTTGACCCAAATATAGAACCTATATGCATCAACATTTGAGTAACCAAACCGAGTACACGAAGAAGCATAAAGAAACATGTCGCGGACGAGTTTGCGGCTGGTGATTTTGCTCCAAAAGCTAAAACTATCGCCCAACAAAGAGGCATATAAAAAAAGGAAAATATTGTTCGTTCGTGGTTCCGAAAGAGAGGGAGAAGGCGCGAAAACTCAATATTATTCCAAGCGAACGTTTCCGAGGAGGCGGATTTGAAGTATATGTAGCGAGAAGTGAGAGCTTTTATTTAATTTTCGGCGAGGGTATCAAACAAACGCGGAAAAGCGTCGGGGTGTGTGAAACAAAGTGGTAATTAAAAAGATAAACTATGCACGACAAGATGGAACCGAGACCCCACATCTCACTTCTGCTCCCGATTTAATTATACAACCTTACTACTATGACGCTACTATTATTCGGGCGAATGTCTAAATAAGAATTAATTTTCTAGCTGCTCGCAGCGAGCCAGGCGCAATTTTTTTCAACTCAATTAAAACATTTTGCAGACGCTCTGTTTCATTGTATAGAATGTGCAACACTAAAATAAATAAAATTTTATTAAAATAATATTTAAAAAATAATTAGTTTAGAAAGCGATAATAATTCTAATAAAATGTATTTTTTAGTAATAGTTAAGTATGCGATGCATAGGCTTTATACTATTTAAACTAACATTTATTTGATGAGGAATTTCATGTTTTCTATATAATTATATCATCTTAAGATACTTGACTATTTCGAAATATATGTAGAATCGCTGTGGATTCTGTAGACTAGGATTTCCCAAACTATGTTCGACAATACTCAAACAAAATTTAACTCATATTAACAGGCTAATAATAAAAAAAATGTTTGCACCCGGTGCGTATGAATGTTTTGTTCGGCTGCCCGATCCTAACCGACGCGATAGCCGAGTGTCATTAGTCTGTCGACAGTAGCCTTTTTATTTTTTTTACTAACCTGACTAAAACATAAAAAAATAGCTTAAGTATTAAACATACCGCCGTTTCAATTCTAAATTCTGTTTTATGTGTTATGTTTTTTTTTTTAAATAAATATTTGTTTTTTTTTCATTGATTTTAATTTTGATTACCTATCCTAGAAAATAAAAAAGGTAAAATTTTAGGATTTACGAAGTGTTTCATTGCAGGATAAGTTTGGGAAACTGCTGTATAGTATTAAAAAAAATCTCAAAATAAAACTATTACCCATATGTCATAAAATAATATTTCTATATTTTAGACAAGGAAAAAATAATATATACTTTATCCACAATCTGATATTATACAGTAGATATTATTTTTTTATCTAATCTCAGTTATAAACAATAGTGTATTTTTATCGGTATTGCTGTTTTCGTCCCTTTTTTCTTATTTCCGACGCTATTAACCCTAAATCTATCGATCCTTTGTTCCGATACTGCGTTCCTTTGCTGCGGGTAGGTTCAATGGGCCATTATTGAAATTTTCCCAAACTTTACTGCGTAAAGGGCTAACGATTCTTTTGAATGGTCACTCTGCGTTACAGATAATCTTTCATATTTTACCAAAGAAAAAAAAAACACTTCATTAAATAAGGGATTTTTATATATTATGAAAAACGTAACATTTTATTATTTTTCTTAAAAGTGTAGCTTTTAAGAATCTTAAATTTGATGTAAATTTTATTTATAGTTATGTATATATAGTCAGTCATATCTTAAGTTTCGTAACCCTTGGAGATAGTCAAGATTATCTATGATTTATTTAAATCGCATTTTTACTATATACATATATATTGAATAATCAAATTCGTTATTAATGTATGGTTGATATTTATAGTCGATTATATTATTTAGAATCTCAGAGCTGATACGCAAGATACGCAATCTTGATTAGTAAAATATATCTGTATTAACAGAATTTTAAATGTCATAAAACTAATATTATGTAATGAGCTTCCAATTAGATCCTGGATTTATTTAATCCAGTTTGAACTATTAAGTCTTTGCTAATCACACCTGCTTTCTATTTTTATATTTTAGGCGTAGTTTAATGTTTAATTATAATTCACACATATAATATCTTCTAATTTGTATTATTATCGTAAATATCTTCATACAATAATTGTTTATTATTATACTTTATATTTTTAATTTTTACCTTTGCATAAAAGCATTTGTAATTGTTTGTAGGTAGTTATTTCTATATTCAAGATCCCATCAAAACGGTGGGTTAATGCGAATAAATTATATATAGAGGTTAGATTTATCGTAGACAACTGCGAAAGAATATGCATGTTTAATATATTTAGTATAAGTGATTTATATAATTTATTTTCGTATTAATTATTGATATTAGGTCAATATTTCTATTTCGTAAGAGAGTGAAAAATATAACAACAAACTTTGCATATTCTTAACTGAATGCATTGTCGATAGTTACATTCGGTATAATAAGTGACTTTTTTATTGCAATTAATAATTTAGTTTTACGAATTTTCATCTTGCTTGACAGACTATGCTTGTTATTTGCCTTGCTCACTTTTTTACTAGTGTTTGAAGGTCACTAGTATAACTATATCACCCTTAAATCTAATATTATTTATTGATTTACCATTTATCAGTATCCCCAGATCACTATCATTTAGAGCTTCTTGAAATAAATAAAATAAATTAATTCGGAGTACATGCGAAAGAGCAAACGTCATAAAATACTTGTCTAACATTGCGTTGAATTTAGACGTATTTCCTGAATTTATTATCAACTTTAACGTTGTCTGTTTAATTTCAGTATAGATTTTAAATAATACAGATGTAATTATTATCAATTCCTTTATCCCTTCGTATTTGTGGAAGTTTCAGATGTTGAACTTTGTCAGAAGCTTCTTCATAATTTACAAAGCACATTAACATTAAATATACCTTATTTTGTAAGTGTTACATATGCCATTTTTTACACTTATTGAGTATTCAATTAGAAAAAATTAAGCATGTGACTCATCAAGCTTATTGATCAATGTTTTTGGCACTTACATTTGTTATTTTTATTTTAGTTTTACCAATTCGATATATACATCATCTAGCCCAACTGATTTTTCGTTTTTGCCAACTTTAAGACATAGAGAAATATTTATTTTGTGATTATTGGTCTTTAATTTGTCTTTTCATTATTTTTGTAATCGAAGATATTTGTATTCGAATTATTTTTTTCAACGTTTTAGTTTATCTTCTGTATCTAGAATATTTTTAATTTTAATTAAAGTGATGTTCTATTTTTGCTAATTTCTACAGTTTATTTTATTTCATTATGTAACTTAAAGACGTTTTGTTAATTTTAAATATTTCATAAACATAAACTAAAGCCTATTAATATATATTTTTTATGAAGTGTGCTTCTAGACTATTCTAATTGTAAGTTTCAAATAACACCATGAAGTTGAAGTGCTGATTGTAATATTTTCTTAAGATCGGTTTATTTTTTACTTTAAATTGGTCTGTGAATTTTGGGAGACTCTGTGTTATATTGTAACAATGTTTGGCTGTATTCGCAAATCTTGAGTAGGCTTAATGGCGACCATTAATTTTGATTCGTACTTTATGCAAATTTAAACAGCGAAATTCTGCGTAAGGACCCGCCTTGATTCACCGATTAACATTTCATGATTATACACAATATCTCATCGTGGAGAAAGCGGAGTCAGAAAAAAGCTCAATTTTCGAACTTTCGTGTCTGTGTGTTTTTTTTTCACTCAACCGATCCGGATCGGTATTAAATTCCCAAACGTCGCTTTCGTGCATCCAATCGGCGATATTATCGGCGAACTTGGATGGTTTGAAAATTCCGTTGTCAACCCTTTCGTTTCGCGTGGCGTTTTGGACATTTGGCAGCAGAGATTGTTCGCAAGTGTTGGCGGGAATTCGGATTTCTGACAGCGCTCGGAGGATTCCTACTACGGGTGATTATTTTTGTCAGAGTGAAAACCTGCGAAAGGGATACGCACCGTGGTCCTGCATAATATATAATATATTATTATACCCCAGATGCCGATGTAACGTTGACATTTTTGCCGACGAAGGAGCTTGTAAAATGTCTCGTGCAGTGTATCAGCTCGAGCAAATCTTTTAAGGCACGTCGTGTGTGAATTATTTTTAAACCGTATTAAAACTCATTTAAGAGAGAATCTGTATTAAATAATAAATATAATAAATCACTAACTCTACATTATTTTAAAATCCTTTTTAATATATTATATATAATTGCCATGATTGTGATGCAATAATTTTACTTTACCAAAATAAGCATATCCTGTATATTAACTGTCCTGAACTAATTTAATATTTCATATATTATTTCAATATACACCTACGTGAACATTTACTATACGGTTTTTTATACATACAAAGCCTTTTATATACTTTTTTTATTTTACCAATTTAAAAGACTTATAAGGTATTTATGTTAATGTATTGATTTACAGATAAACTTGAGTCGTATGCATAAAAGTATTTTAAGTGCTCAACAATGTATTGAATTTTTATTTCGCTTTATATTAAAAACAAATTAAAACACATATAATACATACACATACGCGTAGAACAACGACGTTCATTAAAAACGTGAAATCTAGAACCGTTGGCACTGTAACGTTAATGGTTTAGTTAATGAGATTGTGGGCATCGTCTGAGAGTTTTTCACGTTTTGGCGTCTGACACATGACTTTTTCCACAGTTTTTCAATTACTCTCGGAGAAAACACCCGAATAATTTATCATTAAATTTGCAACAAAATTGAGGTAAAATGTGTTGTATAAATACATTTTTTCATTTTTATCCCAGATAAAAAATAACTTATTTTTAATTAAATTAAACGCCGATTTTAACTGAATCATAAGTTTATTTTTTTAATTAACACATTTGCTTCAACAAAATATTCTAAAACTTTTGATTTAAATACATTCATTAGACTAAAATAATTGTGAATTAAAATTATATTTGGTACAATTGCCAATTTAATGCTAGGTACATATTTCGTTCTCTTTTGTACTTATTGGCACTTCATCTCTCATTTTGAGACCATCTGTAAACGATGCGTAACACGCGTGTCATAGGTGCGCTGTCACTGCACTAGAATAACGTCATATTAGATGATTAAAACAGTTTCAAATTAATCGATTACAATAATATTAAAGTGATTTGGAATTGAATGGCTAAACATAGCAAATGTGTCTAGTCACCATCGTCAAGGTTAAATTATTAAGTGGTTGGAGTATGGTAATACATAATGGAGTTTTATTTTTACAATGTTTTTTTAGAGGCTTAATGAATATTAGTATGAAATATTCAAAAGCACCCTGTTGAGTGTGCCCTTAATATTTTAAATTTAAGCGGAGTATTCAGTATGTCTTTTAGAAATCTTCTGCTTATTTAATGAGCGCTTTTACTATAAATGTACTAAAAAATAACATATTATAAAATGGAAAATTAACTAATCACATCCTCTCAATTCCTCTCCTATCTATATTTATGTACATGTCATTCAATTAATCTTATTCAATTCTTAAAAGTATCCAAATAAATTCCCGTTGAGTTCTCAATAGAAGGCAAATGTCCTTGAGGGTTAATAAATCACTATTAGCAATAAAAAAAATATGTAAAAAAATATTTTTATCATCCCAGGGTCAAAGTGAAAAATTTGTCTCGCTCGTCGAACATAATTAAAAAGGGTCCAGATAGAAGAGAGAGAAAGAAGGACAGTCAGTCAGTCGGACACTGCTAAATGATGTATCAGCGACGTAATTGGTAGGCCGAGTTCAGCATTCCATCGGTCCATAATCCGGGACCACGTACCCTCGTCACCGGCGACATGACGGGACATCTTTCACGTTTTTCTTTCAGACGCGTGATATTGAATATGCCGACGTGCCTTCGGCGGTGACCCACTGTCAGTCGCATCGATCTTCCGCAGTTCGAAGCGCTTAATCAATCCGAGCCGAGGGAGGACCCCGGGGGGACGATGAGACCCACCCAGGGACCCTATGATCGCCCTCATAATTTTATGGCTCATCCGAGAGCGTGCCAGTGTGTGCCGAGCTCAAATCTAAAGGTATACGGTCTGATGGTCGAGAACAAAAGCGAAACGCTGTCCATCTTGGCTCTGAGGCACTCAATCGATCTGTGATATTCCAATTTTGGCAGAAACCAGGCGCGTATGTGGATTTTTTCAACGTCACTTATAAATTAATTTTATTGGTGTATAAAAAAAATGTATTAATTTTTTAGATAGATTTTATATGTGATGACAGGCATGAACTTATTATTATTTGAGTTCATTATCTGATCTCAAATGTTGGCAATAATTCTTGCTACATTATTCTTGCTAAATACTATCCAAAATAAGGAGGCAGTGCTCTTTATATATGTACCACTATCAGAGGTTCGTTAGGCAATATTTTTTTTTAAAAGGCTTCCTTTATTCTCTGAACCTCGTTTTTGATAAATATGTAAAAAAAATAGTATTTTCCGGAATAATATGAATATAACAAGAAAAAGGTTAGAGTTTTTTTTATATTGTTTGTGTTAATATTTTATTATTGCTTGTCCGTGACACCCCTCTACATGTTTTAGTTTCTTTACTCGTCTGATTTTTCTGAACGTTTTTAGATGCGTGATCTTACTCAGTATAGAAGAACAGAGTCATATATTTTGGTAAATTCTCTCTAGTGTGTGCCACCGTGACAGTTCCAAACATAGGGTCCATGAGACCTGTGGCGACCGTTCATAAAATGAAATAACGCCGTTTCTCAAAACCACATTAATATGGCTTTTCAAGAAAGAAAGCATTGGCTTATCAAAATAAATTTTGTAAATTATATGTTTTAAGAGATTTTAGTTTTAAGAAACATCTGGGCCAAGCTTTAGGAATATCAATGATTTTGAGCTACGTTCTAAAACAATAAATCTTGAGCCATTGACTAGAGTAGACGGCATACTTTTTTAAGACAAGGATCTTGACTGTTAGGCTCTCGTTATTTGAGACTCAATCGCCAGGTTTCGACTTTGCCCGGTCCAGTGCATATTTAAGGCATCCTCTGGATAGGCTGCAGTCTTTCGAATTTCATCCACGAAGCCTTCCTTAGAGAGCCAGTCAGATCGTTATCCTTAGACAATGACGCCATAACACACCTCGCTTAACACAACCCGCAGATGGCGCGTCGCCGAGGGTCTGCGCCCCAAATACAATGTTCGTAAATCGTGTTCCTGAAGCGTAAATCATAATGTTTTATTTAATTATGATTTTTAAAAATGGATTTTATTTTTATCTTTAAATACATAAAGTGTCTGTTTGAAATATAAACAAATCTTTAATTGCGTTTGATCTATCAACATCCTAAGATCCCGCATTAAAGATTCGTATAAAAATTTCAGGTTATCAACTCCATCTAGTTTTCTAAATTGTCATATTTAAAAAAAATATAAATAGGTGTTTATCTAGTACATAAAGTATGCTGGCTTATAAAATATTAAGTTCTTGTTAAAAATAAAAATGGTGCCTAACTTTGTTTGGATGAAAATAAAAATTTGAAAAAAAATTTAATCTATATGTTGGCTTATTTGCCAGATATTTTCTATTCTATGAATGAGATAAATCTCATTATCATTTTTATGCATAGAACATTGTTCGCAATCCAGCAACGCTTTGATAAATTATTTTCGAGTTGTTGTTAAAAATCGTAGGAGATAAAATATAAACATATTACACTCCTATCTATCTTTCGATATCCTATGATCTTTGTTTACTTACTTTTAACTCTTTATTGCTAGTGTAAATTTATACTTATTCAAAGTTCCTTATTGTATATTCCTGAAGCTTTTATTATGTACAGCATTCTCTAAGCTTGAACTTTGTCAAATGGATTTTTAAAGTCGATGATGCAAAAGTAAATATTTACGATAATGTTTTACTTATATCTTAATAATTTAGAATCGACTAAAACTGCTATGTCAAAACCAAAAATGAACCTAATATTATATTTGAGTTTTGACCAAAGCAAGATCACTGTAAAAACGATTCACAACAAAATAATTTAATTTATCAAATATTATTATACATGAGCTTAATTTTGCTAATTAGTACACATTATTTAAAAGGCTTTAATTTTGTCTAATTAAGGTTTACCAGAAAGCACCACATGCGTCACACATATTTACATGACTTCAGCTAAATATAAATTTTAGGGAGGCGTATAAACCTCCCTTGATACAAATAACAAAATATAACCTGAGAGGTTAATGGTCCTATATTCAAATTTCCCGAGAATATATTATAGCACAATTTTATATCTAATCAAAGGATAAACACGTAATATTTTAAGTAAAAAGTACAATTTTAATTTTTTTACATAAAAAAAATACCATATTTTTATTAGTCTACTGAATACACCACTGACTGGGTCAAATGCTTATGTTATTGCCAAACGGACTTTTTCTTTCAGATGCTATGGAATGTGAGTTATCGCCCACTCCTTTTTTACCCCTCATCTCGTTCGGATATCCATCTGTCATTTTGACAGGCGCAAGAAATCTCAGATCTAAGTTAATTTAATTAAGATAAATCACGTATTTCTCCAGCATATTGCAAAAAAATCGTATCAATCGGATCACTTTTAGTTTTTTAGACCAATTATAACGATTGCGTTTCATATTGAATGTAATATGATATACTGAAATTAGCGGGTGAATTGAAAACAAGGTAGCCACAGGTGGATTAGACAAAGCCGCTCTTGCGCCAAAGCCTTTGGCTGAAAGCATGATTTAGATAAATGATGGATTGGAATGAACAAACACCATCCATCATGATTATTGTGCGCTGGCTAATACGTTATTCTGCTATTTGGCGAACAATGGATTCTAGAATGTTATGTCCGACAGATAAGCGCAATATAAAACGCAAGATTTGTACTAGATTATATTATGTATGTGACTTGACATATCGCTTGGATATAAACTTGCTGTAACGGAAGTTTGACTAGAGGACTTATTAAGTTCATAAATTAATAGAGAACCGAATGCTGATAAAGTTATCGTTTTCATAACCACAGTTTGACATATAATAGTGTACATATATGTGTAATAGCATGTACAGTCTAACTAAAAATAAGTTTACATTAAAAATAAAATTTTATTGACATAAATATTTATGAAATTAAAGAATAATTTTAACAAACGGTTTTTATTACATAAACAAGCGACTTACCTAACAAATATATTTTTTTACATACATTTTACAAATATTATGTCAATAAAATAATTTTAAAAAACTTTTTAATAAATCACCCTATACATAATATCATATGTTTTGAATATACAAGAGCATGTTAAGAGTTCAAGTAATAAATTATTATAATAATTTATGTGGTCATAAAAGTCTATTGACTTAAATTATTTTGAATTGGTAAACGTGCATGGTTTTTATGATAATAGTATTGTATATGATATTATGTACATATTTTAGACGAGTTGAACATAAAATGAGAGGTAATAAACTTAAAGTTTACGTTCGACTTGACAATTAAGTAAACGGAAGCTGCAATAATACTTCATATTGAGTTTTCGAATCACATTCAATCACATTACTTAAAGCATCTCTTAGGAAAGTTAACAAAGGAGACTTAATATATACGTTCCTGCTGTATATTTGGTTTTTAGTTAATTAAAACGATACGCTCAACATAAACCTTTGTGTCTATCGCTAAAATAACTATACTTTGATCTGAAAAGCTTTTGAAAATCGTTAAAAATAAATAATCTTCTTAATATGTATTTCTAACAATTTCTTTTGGAATTAATCGAGGATAACCGGTTTTTAATATTTTTTCAATGTAACCAAATACATAAAAATAAGGGCGAAATACGAAATTTTAATATTTTTTCAATAAATAAAATATGTTATTACAGATACAGCTTGTACATTTTTGCCTTTATTCTTGGAATCTCTGAATATTTGATGTAAATACATAATATTATTCCTTTATGACTATATCTGTTATTAAAAGTCAGTTTGACGTATTTTTTTCATATAGCTAGATTGTTGATTATGCCTTAATTTTTTAAGGTCTATTAGATTTTAAAATACCGGAAAAAAAATAAATAATTAAAGCTGTAGATCCAACTACATATATATCAAAACGTTTTTTAATTTTTATTCTTATTTTAATGCATTGATTTATGTGACTAATATATTTATTCTAATTAAGCGAAACATGTCTTATAAGTTACGTACAATTAATAGCTGTTTTCCATACAATAACGTGCACAAAGCGATCATTTTAAATGTGTATAGGTCCTTAAGTTTTTATATAAATAGTAGCACTAAAGAATAAATCAAAACATATGTACATATATTGTTTTTTGTAAGTTTTCCATCAACAAACAAAACTAGAACTCTTACTAATGAATACATTTTTGTTTCTTTGATAAACTGTAACATTTTCTGTGGCTCTCTCTAAGGAATACTCCATTTCCATTCTAGAGGTTCCTAATTATGGCCCAAAAGAAAAAAAAAGTGTTTTTCCAAACGCATAACACGAGATAAATTGCCATTTTGAAACACACGAGATTTTAAAGACTGACTTAACTAACAATAACAATACAGACGTTAGTTTACTACTTATCTACATTTTTATTTGTGTATGATATTAAAAACACACTCTTGGAAAAATACACACTGTCTAGACTCTAGAGCACCGAATTGTATTAGTATACATAGCTTATTGTCATTTTTAAAATCGACCATAATGGTTTTACTTATAAAGAGTCACCCAGAAGAAATTATTTTGCTTCATTAGACGAGTTGTACGTTGTACATAGGGTTTGTAGAGGAGGTTTAACAATTTGGTCATTGATTTAAACCATCCTTTTCTCTAATTTGTTCAAGTCGAGTCCAAGGAAATCTATAAAATATTTGCTTAGCAAAATTTCAGCACAAAGTTATTAATTATTTATATTTTTATGTGACTTTTAAATATATCAATTTAATTTTAACGGTTTTATTAATTATTATCATTTAATGTTTAATTATTTAAAGTATAAGTCTTATTAAACAAAATTAACCACATGCACAATTTATTTAGAAGTCACTCTAACCACCATTTAAATAAACGAAAAGAGAGATCAATCCGTCTCGAAAATCGGGGTATTAAGTAGTATATTGACAATAATTAAAAAAAGATCTCGTGGCTAAATACCTGCGTTTTTAATTAGAAATTTCCTACATACAATCTGAAACATTAATACTCATTGTTTGGAATGGACGCGCGTTAGACAAAATATTTCACTCTGCTCACTATTGTTCTTTGATTCTTTAGTTACCGATTGCCTGTATGGCCATCTGGACCGTTTACATTTTGTGAATGTGTCAAAAAACGATGAAATTGTCCCACAAGTCACACCCAAAAGTATAAAATTTATATTTACATTTTTAAATGTAAGCATACAGATTTATACTTTCGGTTTTTTATGTGTTTTTTATATGTTTTTTATTTCGCTATAAAAAAACATAATTTGAATCATAGTACTGTGAGGTCTTATTCTTAAAACTTGCGTTAATGTACTGTGACCAAAAAATAAACAAGACAATAGCGTAATGGATGGGATCACACAAAAGCCCTCGTTACGACCTGAACTAAAGCGTTCTTTTGAAGCAATTTTAGCAAGTTCAGTATACTCTGCATCGACATGTATCCAAAAAGAAGCTGATAATGTCGTGATTTTTTTAATTATTTGTGAGCATCTTCAATCTAACATCTTACCTTGTATTTATTTTGAGAAGCACTGTCTAAGAGAGTGAGGAGAGTGATTACTCCTAGCCGGCGCCATGAGCCGACCAAATAGCATTTCGAGAGCCACTAACAAGGACTTCTCTACATTATTTTGATGATATATTTTAAGTCGCGGAAATGTTATTTCCAATAAATCTTATGTTATGCTTTTAGTTAACGTAGATAAATTGCTAGTTCAGTTTTTAAATTGAGCAAAATACCAGTATACTGAAATTTAAACTTATAGCTCTTCTGTGTGCTTACTATGACTTTACATTAAACGAAAGCTATTGTGCTCTAGTATAACCACCAATAGTTAAAATAATAATACAAGAGAACATGTTATGTGTTAGATGTTGTAGTATTCAATCATTTACAGACAATCTCGTGTATGTCGCTGTCATCACAACGACAATACTCCACACTTTTAACATTCTCAAAACGTTGAATGCCCCGTTAACTACGGCTTATTCAACACAGCAAAGCCCCGCTATGGCAAATACGTTTAGCTTCGCATTTAGTGGATGCCATGAACCGCTTCGATTACAATGACGATGTTGATGAGGATGCAAGTTAACGAGTCCCATAGTCCGCCGGTCGAGTGCCCACTCGAACAGTCACGAGTCGGAGTTTAGCAAAATTTAAGCTTCGCCATGGGTACAAGGGTCCGTAAGTCGGGGGCAAAGTGCACGTTGCCATTGTGAGTTTATCCCAGGGTTGGCCGGAGCCAAGAATCCTCAGTCACAGCCACCCCTCACCCCATCGGCCGTTACGCAGTGGAAAAACGAAGATTTATGTACCACTCAGGGTTGCAAAAAAAAGAAGAAAAACGTCGCCCGTACCCGTATTAAGGTTGCTTTTTCATTGTGAAGCTCCGCTGTTAAAAATACCTATATAAATATCGCCATTCTCCACACGTAACGTTCCGCCGAGAATTTCGTCCCGAAACTTACCAAAAAGATCGTTCCGTCTTTATTACAGCACTTGAGCATGCGAATATATTGTACGGAGCGAGCAACGAGTGAACCGCGCCCGTTACAATCATGGGAGATAATTTTGCGAGAGAAATTACACTCTGTACATACACATATAATTGCTCGTATTGCGCTCTCTACGTTCCAGATAAAAAAGTGTCGTAAAAGTATACTGTGGGTGGTTGAAACCGAATCTACAGGTTGAAACCTAGGTAGCTTCAATATGACTACGTAAAATTTATCAACTTTAGAAAATAGTATGAAATAGTACAAAAAATTGATACCGTACCGGTATGTTTTTTTTTATATAAATTATAATTAAAATAAAAAAATCTTAATTTAAAATATTAATAGGGAACATAAATTATTAGTTACAACTAAATTTGTATGAACAATTTTTAATTATAACACATACTGTAAATTAAAAACTTATTTAAAAAAACTTTAATTAAATGTATGACTTTGAATGAGCTTAACATTTTAGATAAATTTCTATATGTAGCAGGCGCGTACGATGAGATACATTCCCTTTCACTCGTTCGCGTGCTAAGTGACGAGAGCGAGTGAGATAAGGGCGTGTATTACATGTGTTCTGCACGCCCACTTCTTCTCTCTCACTCTCGTCACTTAACACGCGAGCGAGCGAAAGGGAATGTATCTCGCCGTACACTCATTTAAAGTATTTATTACTAAGTAGCGGACCCGGCAAATCTTCGCTATTCCTAAATTTGAATATATGTGTGTATGAATTAAATAAATACAATTGAAGTTCGATATCCATTAATTTATTTAATTAAAATAACACGAGTTGAATTGTGCGAAATGTTTTATTTTTTTCTGTTTCATTGCTGTTTTGTTTTTAATAATGTTTTTCTTCTTCTTCAGCTTTAGTGCCATCCGGATATTTTATGAAAACAGTAAAATGTTCAATATAAATTTTATTTTAATTAAATAAATTTAAATTAATGAATCACTTACCTTTAAAAATGCTCTGGGATATAGGATGTTTTTGGTGATTCTATTTGATGCATATACAAATAAATCGCTTGGTTTGACTACACGGGAGGCTTCATAAGATTCTCATGTCATCTGGACGAAGTACCGTTACACGAAATTGCATGCTTTATCTCTTTCTTCGTTGCATGTGAAACCACTCCCACTTTTATTTCTAGGGGATCGGCGTCAGTCCTGGATTGTTAAATGAATAAATTTGATTAACCTACAATACCACTAACTCATTCCATAATTTTGCTATTTATGTATCTGATTTTTTTAATTTTGCGCACAATTTTAACGATCTCTTAAATAAATATAATTATTATAGTCATTATTAAATGTGTTCCTACTATTGTTGTTTCCAAAATCAAATAAATATTTATATTTATTATAAGAAAAGAGCATTTGTATATAATAAAAATGAAATGGTAAATATTTCTTTAGAAGCGCAGGGCTACACCCCCACAGTGTATGGCTGAGAGGCAAATAGTAGTGGATTCTATTTAGAATGTAACGGTAAACCGTCGAGCTCGATAGGGAATTTTATGATGCACACGGGAGCATGCAACATATAATTAGCAATGAGAAAAACATGGATTCTGTAAATTCAATTCACATACTTGCAACAATTAACCTTGTGATTTGTTTATCGTGATTACAAAAACCAGTTTTAAACTTAAAAAAGAAACAATGTATTTCTTTAAAAAAGTTTTGAACAAAAAAATAAGAAAGAATTTATTTCTTTAGTATTAGTGATATAAATAATACATATATGTACTGATATAAATATTTTTTTAGATATTTCAGTTTTAAAAAAACATACATATTTTTACATAATTGTGGTAAATTAAAATAAATACAAAAGCAGTAACAAGTAAAATATTTTTTTTATTTAGAAAAAAATAGCAATTAATTATCATCATATTCCAAAATTATGATTTCGGTACCTTTACCCTCGCCCTCTATTTCTAGTTCAGTTTTAGTTAAAATAATACAGTATTATACTTTTATTGGACGAAATTTTTTTTCTGACGAAATCCAATTTATTTAATCACATAAAATAGGCTTCTTATTCATTATTTATATATTATTTATTTAGGGCATACCTTTTACTCGTTTCAGATGTTGGGACCACTACCTGAAAAAAATACCTAAGAGTGCAATGACAAAAGGACGAATGTTTCGCTAGATCCATGTAAATAGTATTTAGTTAATTGTTTTTTTTTTGTCCTTTCATGCAAATATTTTGAAATTGTTATTTGTTCATTTATATGTTAAAACTTCTCTTTTGCTTGTGTTAGACCTACACTCTATTTGCTTTAACACAGTCAGTTCGAGAGCTGTGTGCTGCTAGAGTCCGATTTATTTTCTGTAGCGGAGTATTGACTTTTATTCACAAAGTTTTTTTCGTCGAGAAACTGAAACTTCTCGGCAAATCGCATTAGTTTAATATATATAATAACGTCGATGCATATTGCTTTGTAGTTAAAAGATTTTGACGCGGTCTTTGAGCGTCATAAAAAGTTTCATAATCCAGTATTTCAAATGCGTTGTTATTATATGAGCTATGCGTCAAAGTTTTAGTTATCCTTGTTGTAAAATTTAATGCTTTAATATAAAAATAAATCTAGCTTATGTAATGCGCATTCTTGCAGTATTACTACATTTAGCTATGTATGTACACTGGTTCCGAAAGCGGCGGCTAATTAAAAGGCGCACCCGGGGGACGCTGCAACAGTGCAAAAACAACAACCTCACACTCATAAAGGTATGTACCAAAGTACCGTGTTGGTATGGTACACGTCCGCGGCAGACAATTATCCTTTGGGCCCCGGGCAAACGAAATAGAATTCAATATGGCCGCGGGTCGGCTGGCCAATTTTGACGGGCGCGCAGGTTTATGGCGCGCTCTCTGCCCGCGGGCCCGCGATTTACGACCACTGACGAATGGGATCATTTTTGCATTCGCCACTCGGGGGAAATATGAAGCGCGTAAAAATATTTATCGCGGTAATTGCCCGACCCCAGGGAACAAGTAGCGCGCACGTGAGTTTGACGCGGCCGACGCCAATTTTTGACCAATTTGCGCCAAATTTACATTCGCTACAGCTGATAAAGTTAAAACGTATTTTTGAATGTGCGTTTTATAAAATCAAGAACGTCAACGTCAATCACTGGCATTGTCAGTGGAGAGAGACACAAAAATCAATTCAGAAAAACAACTCATTTTAGAATAGCGTTTTTGTTTGAGTGATCAAATTAAATTAAAAAATATAAATTTTAATATAATGTAATTGTAAATAGTTACTACAATAAACTATAATACAACATTTAAATATGTGCCTACTATTTGGAATATCTTATAGCGTAGAATCCATTCGATCTTTTTATTACGGAAAAACGAATCAAAGTTCAATTATTATGGGAAAACACTATTGTGCGACATATAATATTGAAATATAACTCAACAGTAAATTGGCCTTTATGCTTCTGACAATTAAATAAAATACAGTAAAATGTTTACCTTGTCTTTTTGTATTAAAAAATTAATAACAACAACCAGTCGTAGGTCATAAATATTGTGAAATCTCGAAGCGTAGCGTTAAAAAGTACTGCCACATATTTTGAATGGATATGAGGTGAGAGTAAAAGGAAAAGGGTTTCATAGCCGCCGGAATTTAATAACTTGAAATCTGTAAGGTCCATTTTCCACATCCAAACGGAGCAAAATGGAATATGTGACCATCCAGAACGTGTTCCTATTACAAACGGGGAACATTTTCCGTTTGCCACTAATACGATTTTTCCAACAAAAATAAAGTATAAATATTAAAAAATGTTTTATACAAGGTATTGATATAAACTAAATATTCAAACAATTATATTATATATAAAATATACTTCAAAGTCTTGATAATTGTTCAATTTTCCCCATAGTTAGCATAAGTTGGTTGCTTATCCAAGAACACATACATTAAACTCGTGCCTCAGCAAAGATATTCAGAACGTGAAACGTTCGACCGGATTCAAACTGTGGCCATTTTCCGACGTTGGAATTTTTGTTATAAATCGTAAGGATTATTTCGAGACCGTTATCCTCACTCGTGTCTTCCCTAATGTCCCATTCGGACGAGCGAAAGGTTACCATAATTCTTCCGGACTCGATCGCGCTCACCTTCTGTAAAATGTGAGCTTTTTTATTTTATAAAAAAATATAGAGCGAACTATTTCTACCATTATTTTAATAAAAAAATATCTTAATTATTAAAAATAAATAATGCGAAATGAAAACCTGAAAGACAAGGTTTATTTAACAATAAATATTTATTATTTAATAATTGTAAATATCTTGTCGTAATATAACATGGTAAACGCAATCAACAACTACTAAGTAAGTTGTGAGACACCAGACTGAAGTCAAAGTTTGTTAAACAGTGACATAATTGTATAATAATTACAGCTTACAATCAATATATATAGCACTATATTCATTCATGAGATTAAGATAATTTATAAAAACTTAATTTGTGATAATCGTTCGAAATATTAGCATGTTTTGTTAGAACAACAGCAAGGGTTTCGTCTAGGGCATCCAAATACCCGGTTCTAGGATATTTCTTCTTAAATTAACCAGGTACATGGTTCTCTTTTATGTATTGATACAGAGTTATAATTTATATTATAAACTAAAATATTTGATTTTCGTATTTTGTTCAAATAATATTTAATTATAAAAATTTAAGAATATATTTAAATATAAATTTAAAAAAATTGTTAATATTTTATTAAATCGAAATATTGATTTTTCAGCTATTTCCAGGGGGATGGGGGAGAGCAAAATTTGGCCAGTCAGTGGTCATTTTTGTAATATTTCCATTTTATCAGAATTCATACTATTTCATTAAACGACGTGCATTTCCCCCTATTTACGTCACAGACTAGTAACTCAGAGGTTGCAGGCTCGAACCCGCAACCTCAGAATTATTAGTCTGAGACGTTACAGACTACGCTATTCCGCATTATATATATTACTTAGTTCAAATCAAATAATTTTACTATTACGTTTGGTCGTTTTTTATTATTTCGATTTAAATAACATAGTATTTTATTGAATGGCATGCATTTTTCTTGTCAAATTCGAGGGGGGTGGAAAACCCCCTCCCCTTCCTCTAGAAAATAACGCCCCTGTACAAACATATTGTTCACATAAACAATAGATAATGATAGTTTATAAAACAAGAACATTATACATTTATATTTTTAAGACTTTATATATTTTTTTAAATTTCAAAATAAAATTCATTAAAATGTTAAGTTATCATTGCTGTTATTTTATTATAAAAAATAATATTTTAAAAATAGCAATGTATCTAGTGGTTTATATTTTATAGAACTTTGATATTTGCTACAAAATTGTTAGCTACAAAAACATTATAATTAAATTTAATATATAATGAATAATAATTACCTAATCAGATAGCTATTTTTGTGTAATGTTAACAACGGGAACGTCACAAATGAGCGCGGACAAATGGGCGTGCGTCAAAAGAGCGCTGCATTATAAGCGCTGCGTCATAAGAGCGTTTACCAAAGTAGCGCTGTAACAAAATAGCGTGCGTCAAATGCGCAGACAGCCATATGAGCGTTTGCCAAAGAGAGCACGTCATAAAAGCGCAAAAATACTTTGAGAAAATCAAGTAATGAATATTTTAGGAATTAGGTATACAAAATATATTTAAATTGTGAGAAATTTCAAAAAATAAGAATTCACGGGATATAGGTGGTAAAATTAGTATTTTGTGTGCCAGAGCGTAATGACGATTAAAATAATTAGTCAATGAAAACATTATTATTTATTAATTATTACATACATACGAAAGTATGGCTCCCCATCCCCATACGTACGATATACATATATTTTTACTAAAATGAAACGCTGATTTTGAATTTATCATTACATTTCGAGTGGCGTAATCGAGTGGCCCTCCGCATCGCAAGAGGAGGTGGTGTCTACGAACACAATGTCATTAGTCAAAGGCAGAGAATGAGCTCTTTTTATCATTGGCATTACAATAACAAAAGCAAACGGTGATTCATAATATTTAATTAAATGTCCTGTATATTGGTATCTTCTCATTTGTTTCTATGAATAATAATGCAATTGATAAATGCATTATTATTCATAGAAACAACATTGCAAACATATTCATCTTCAATATAAATTACCTGGAGACCGTCGTTACGTGGACCTAAAGTATAATCTCTCCATTTTTCCCTTAATGAAGAACAGTATGCATTTTTGGGTTAATTGATGTATCTGCCATTTTTATGCTACAATTATCATATTGTAATGTAATAGCAGATGAACTTCGTGATATCTCATAGCCTCGCCAACCTTTAATCCCATATCAAAATAGTCATAGAACTTATTTTTGATATGTTCAGATGGAGGCAAACAAGATAACGTCTCTGCGTTTATTATAGGGTGACTATGTTTGATATCCGTCCTTAAAATTTAAACAGAATTATTGTACATATTGAAATTACCTTCATATATTTATCACGCCTCATTGTGTCACAAGTCACCATTTTTACAAGAACGTCTATTTCAGCTTTGCAATACAAATTTTTTTGATTTACCATGCGTTCTTTTCGAAGGGTCAAGTTATATACAATAATTATTTATAATATTATTAGTTTAATTAGAGTACTTACTGTGAAATATATCGTGTGGGTTTTTTTTTCATACTCTTGCAATTCCAACTTGTTCTGGATTACGCACTGTATTATTTTATCCAGTGCTCCGCTTCCTCGTTCGTCTTTGTATTACATCGAAAAGTTTCAGTGTTAACCTCGACGTAGTTAAAAGATATAGGAAAATGTTTATCAAGCAAATGACGCCCACGCGTAAACGACCGTTACAAGCAAACGACAATGCACTCGATTGACACTTGGGGGCAGCACCGTCGCCGCGCCGAGCCGTACGCACGCATACAACTACACTCAAAATTTGCATTTAAAAAATCGTAGGTAATAATAATATTTTTCATATAAATAAAGTTGAAATCATCGACATTATACTTTAAGTAGGTCAACAACAACAGCAAAGGTGACCTTCGTGTCACTCTCGCATTAAAATAAACAAACAACTTGCATTAAAATAATTCGAATTAGAGATAAATATTTTAAAAATAGACAAAGAGGTGAATGACATTTGCTATTTTTAATGAAGCATAACCTTGAATTGTCTGGATGCATCTAGAAATATTTAAAAAAAATACCAGTAACTATGCGACAGCGGTCGTAAACGGTCGAATAAATTGTTTTGTTACATTTTTCTCGAATAAGTGTTCTCGATATTTTTAATTAGCAGTGCATTATAAAGTGATAGTGTAATTTAGTGTATGTGTTGGAATTAAGCAGTGTATAGTTCAAATTAGTGTTTATAGTTAAATTTTGTGTATGCAAGACCGTTGCACCACGTGTTTTTCCACGGCGTCCCTTCTAGCGCGGGCCTCGCGGGGGGCGGGGGGTGTGACGCCGCGCTGTGGCCCGTCAGGATATTTACAATTCTATGCATCGTCCGCTTGAAAAGGTAAAGTCTTTCTAATTTTCTGTGTCCTTCGAATATAGTTAGCCCTTTGTGCTAGAAAGTCGACAATTGGTCGACATCGAATTCCAACCGTTGCACTCATACGTCGACGAAACTTTCAATGCATTTATTGGCTTTGTGTTGGAGCTAATTTTGCCAATTTAAATTTATTAATAGTAAAAACACTTGTGGTAAACACATTTTAGTAATATTCAATTTTTAACTTATGCGAATCACTCAATAATAAGTTTATTGTAAAATATTTCATCGTAACATGGCCGTTTCGCGTGGTGTTAAGACCAATAATTGACACCGATAATTTACGGTGTCAATTAAACTCATTTTTTCCTTCGAAGGGTATCTATATTTTTATCATATGGGATTATATGCTTTAATTGTGTATAATTCTTACTTAATATTGTGTGTCTGTTATCAAATAAAAACGATTAGAAAAAAGAGCGAGATGCAAGCAGAGCTCGCTATTTCGCTCGCATTATTCAAATCAGCGATTGACAACTATCGACATTTTTAGCGGCAACTCAAATAATAACATTAGTCTTTTCGAGCTAGTAAATTACTAACAATTAGTAACCTGTGTTTTAATTATTTATAAATACATATATTGATTTATTTTTAAAAATTATACATATAATTTCGAATGACGATTTAATAATGGATGTTTAAGAAAGTGACGATCAATTTGATATTAACCGTGTTATTACTACTGTGACAGTAATAGTAGTAGGAATGATATCTAACCACTTAAAAGAAGATGGATTATGCCAATATTTGATGCAAATAATGAATACGAATCTTATTATAATCTTAAATGTCGTATGGTGCGCCAAGTAAAAATTGTTAATCTAATATAATACCTCTGCACCAAGGGATCCATTTACTGTCCAGATACCCAGAGACCCGAAACTATAGAATAATATATCAATTTATAAAAACACTAATCAATTTACTAAGAGAGATTAGCATAATAGTTTATTATTATTATTTTTAACCTTATAAAAATATTGTTTCTGAAATAAGTTTAAATTTATATGGTCCCCTTTTAAAATTGTAAATTCTACAATTTTTTTTATATAATTTTCATTTTAATTTTTAATTTCATTTATTTTATACACTTTCTGGATTGACAGTGCAGCAAGAGCATTTAGTATGATAAGACTATTTCTACCAATTTTAAATCTTATACAAGTTTCAAGTTTTAGAATAATCTTTAAATGTAATCATTTTTTATGATAAATTTAATTATTTTTTTAAAAACTGTTTTATTAAATTCCTAAATATTTTGGTATGTCCAAATATGGTTTTAATTTGAAATATCATTAGGGAATAACAGTATTTTCATATTTCCAAGGTATCGGGTTTTGTAATAAGAAATTACATTTTTTTCTTCCACTGAAATTAATGTATAATTGTCAATTGGAGTTTGGTAAGTCTTTTTAGGAGATTTGATCTTTTCATTGAGCATTGTTTCAAAATGTTGTAGTGCTTGTTTTGCAAAAAAATTAATTATTCGATTTTAGTGATTATTTTTAATATTTTTTCTTAAAAACCACAAGATTTTATGTCTATTTTTATCTTCCAAATTATAATATCTAAAAATATTGGGGCGATATTCAAAGCTAGTTATGGATAAAAAGGGTATTTTGTCAAATATTGTAAATATTACAGTATTATTTATAGTAATCCTAATCTCCCTGATGTATATCATATGTATGGAGATGGGGAGCCATACTTTCGTATGTACGTAATGATTAATAAATAATAATGTTTTCATTTACTAATCATTTTAATCGTCATTATGCTCTGGCACATAAAATACTAATTTTACCGCCTATATTTCGTGAATTTTAATTCTTTGTAAATTTCCCACAATTTACTTATATTTTATATTTCTAATTCCTAAAATATTCATTACTTGATATTCTCTAAGTATTTTTGCGCTCTTATGACGTGCTCTCTTTTTTAAGCGCTCATATATCTCTGCGCATTTGACGCACGCTATTTTGTTACAACGCTACTTTGGTAAACGCTCTTATGACGCAGCGCTTATATGACCGCGCTCATTTGACGCACGCTCTTTTGACCGGCTGCCGTTAACAACAATGTATGTATTTATATATTTTATATACACACATGATTTATTCATAACAACATTAATGTATACATTCTATGAAATTGAATAATGGCTGTCGACACTGAAAATTTTATTAATATGATTTTATGATTTAAGTTAAACTCTACTAAATATTTTTTCTTTAAATAATAGATTTTGAAGCTTAAAAAAGTATTTAAATATATATTTAAACCTAAAAAAGTATATTACATTAAAAAATATGTATAATTATGAATTTTGTTTTTCGCATTTGGAAAACAAAAAGCGGAGCTTCAATAAAAAAATATAAGTAAGAAGAGGGGCAAGGGTCCCTAAACTTTAACCGTGGGATTAAAATTTTGATTAAAATTAGTACTTCAATATTAATTATTGTCTGTTACAAAACTATTATGGTTGATGCAATTATCTGTTTTAAAATATTTGTACAATATCGGATAAATAATTTAAGATTATTATAAGTTAGGATTATTTTTTTACATAAGATAGAAAAAATGGCGAAGAAATATTTCAGAACCACTTTTGTTTTGCCTTTTGTTAGTGAGCGTGGGACAATTTTAATATATAAATTAGCTTATCGTAAAAACACGTAAAACGAATCACCCGTTCCAATATATTGTTGATAACAAGATTGTGTTTCTACTATGAGTCAAAGGATTAACAAACTCAAACCATTGGCAACTCTCGCGGATTAAAAACTTCATTCTTCTCAGCTCATTAATTACCTAATTAAATAATTTATTCTGTGTAATTGGTATCAAAGTTGCATTGGAGTATTTAAAAAATCTGTACACATCTCTTGCTAGAGACCCAACCATTAACCGATGGATAATCATAAACCATTGACGGTAATTAATAACAATAGACTTAAATGCTGTTTTTTGGTATACGACTGTGTGTATTTTAGCAAATACTCCCATTTTATTTTTTATTAAATGGCAAATGTTTCTGTCTCTATTCAGGATGCCGAAACGAAATGTGTCATAAAATCTTACTGACTGTTAAATAGGGATTTCTTGTCCCTTTTCGAATCACCGCTCTCACTACTAACTAACCTTTTCTCTTTTACTAAAACTATGGTTAAATTCTTTCAATACGGGAATTCAAATAGACATAGTATTATTTTCAGACACGATATACATTGAAAAACATTAAGGTTCACACAAGATTCAAACCCATGTCTTTGGGTATTAGTCAACATTTATACTACTTGTATATCGTGTAAGTACATAAAACAAATTAACTATTGGAAAGAGTGGCGTTTGTGAGTCTGTTTCTATTTTGTTTTAAACCAATTTCTTAGTGGAAAACAAAACTCGCATAACAACATGGGATTTATCCCAGACAATTATTGAATTCGAAACATCTAGTAAACTAATCGCCATCAAATTATTATTTATTAATTAATTATTATTCAAGTGACACAAATTAAAAGATATAGACGGCAACAATAATTATGGCATAAAATTTTCTTACAGCACTCGGCAAATCTTCCGATCAGGCCCGAACCCGTCAGGATCGCAAGGAAATGAAACGTTCTGTTTGCTCTTCCGTTTAATATCGTCTCTGTCGGCAGGATTAAGAGGGCGAAACCCCAACAGGACGAAAATCGAACGTTCCAATATGCCGATAACGTCAATACCCAAGTATTTGTGTCTAAGTTATTCTAATGGGATTCCGCATCAGGGGGGTGTTTAGATTGGGGAGATGTTAATTGGTTAAAGCTCGGTATTTAAATCTAATTCTCAAATCCCATTTGTGTGCATAGTCTTTGTGCAAATTTGCATTGGAATTCCTTTTAATCGCGCTATTGCGCCGGATGCTGCTTCGACGATTCCAAATTGTATTTCATCATACCAATTGAGAAATATGTATTTAAAAATGGCATTTTTAAAGTTTAATTAATATATTTTGACAGTCATTGAAGTCAGCTTTATCACACTGAACGATTGAGCATCCCATAACCTTTAAATCATGGGTCAGTAAAAATTTTTATGCATTACTCAAAATATACATAAATAATATTTTTTTCTCTTGTAATATTCGATTTCAGTCGCTAAAGATCAGAATATTAAATAGTTCCAAGTATTCTTCCTAGTCCTTTGATACACAAAACACTTTTTCAGCTGTCATCCCAGTTCATAAGTGTATGTTTCGCAACTAAAACATCTTGTTTCTTCAGATCTATTTTTTTCTTCTATTATTGAGGTATAAAGAAGCTCATATTTTACATCTTGTTTCTCTGATCGATAATTAAAAGAAATTCTCGATCGTGTTCAATCATGAAAATACTTTTAGCTTTCGCCTATAAAACCACAGTTCAAAAGCTTTCAGTCTATTAATTGTAATAAATTGTAAAATATATATCACGTATCCATACAATAGCACTGACCAGACATAGCATTTAACGAATCTAATTTTTGCCTAAAGATGTAAGTGCTTGTTTGTGAGACTAACCCTAAATTGTAAAAACTAGCTTTTGGCAATATCGATACTGCACCTAAACATGTTATTGTTATTACTTGCCAAATGCTTTCTCCTAATCTATAAGCAGATGTATACAGGTTTACGAAAGAGTGCTTTTCGTGTATCTTTCCTGAATACAAATTGTTTCCTGCTAATAATTTATTCGCAACGTATATGATTTTTTAACAAAATTTTCAGTTGTGACTTATTTAGCTGATAAGTCTCAAGTTGTTACAGATTCAAAATATTATTTGTGTTTGTGTTTTATATTACTGTTTTTTTGGTTTCCAGAAACCAAGCGCGCGTTGAGTGCCGATAAAGAAAGCAAGCAACGTAGCTATATAACGTAGAAAGCAAAAAACTTGTTTTAAGTATCACTAAATGTGCTCTAAATGTAATATAAGCAAATCATAGAAGTGAATTCTTCAAACATATTTTTTAGACGTTGTATCTATACTTTCTTTTTCCTCGTAGATACCAAAATATATTTCCTGTTTATTAGCTTTATCTTAGGTTTCTGTAAATATATCAACGGCTACTAGTAAAATTAATGCGTGAAATTGTAACACGAGTCTAAGATTTATTACACGATTAATAGACGCTGTCCTTGATCGCGTTGGCGTCGGAAAATCAATGCGAATTCGCGACGGAGGGAAATCCATCAAGTCGGTTGTATCGCGCGACGAAGTTTTCCGCCGGGAGTGCCATTAATCACATCGGAATTGCCAGTCGTTAAAACATGGGGAATTTCCCGGGCACTTTGTTCCGAGACAAAAGAATGCAATGAACATTCGCAAGACACATTGTTGTTTGGGCACAAGCGATTTTCCTCGGCTTTTCCTAGTCGGTACATAGTTTTCCAGCTGTCTGGCCCGCTCTTTCTCTCCCTCTCTCTCGCTGTGTATCGACTCGCCGGTGACAAATTGTTTTTAATTCAATTTAAAGCGGCCGGATTGCTGCAGGGGGTGCAACCCCTTCCGAACACCAGCTACCCCATCCGCGTCTAAGGCTGTTTAGGCGGATGAAAGCCTGATATATGTATGCGATTGCTGCCCGACCGGAACGCTTTTTACTACTTTCGGCACCGATACTGTGCTCAAACAGCGAAACCTATACGGTACGTGTTGACCTAAAGCAATTTACTCGATTCATGGATGGGTGATGAAATTTAAGGGGAAATATTAGAATAAAGAAAACGTTTATTTAACCCTCACTCTTCTTATGGTGTCATGTCCGATTCCAAATGTTCGCCTCCACCTCGTCAATAACGGTATTCATTGTGTTTGCTTCCACATCTTGCACTGCACAAAATAGGTCATCAGCTATATATACTAGCAAATATTGTATGATCCTGATTTCTCCTAATAATTTTTTTAAGATCGTATTATACATTTTAGATTTTGTATCTCAAATATTTAAGTATCTTATGATTATTTATTAAAAAAGATTTAGACTATTTATCATCGTGTGCTATTTTTGCATACTAATTATTAAATTTAATCGCTAATACTATTTTGTGTTTAAATGATAATTTCACTAGCAATAATCAGTTTTTAAATAGCATTATTCTTTTGACACATATAAAGTAAAAATGATTGCCTAAGTCAAAAATAAAATAATTGGGTAATTGTATTCAAAGTTAATTTAACTATTTTATGCGTATGAAATAATAAATAAAATATCAAATGAAATCATAATATTGATAGATAATTTAAAAATCGAATATAAAAAGCGTTAACCTTAAGAACAAATGAAAGTTAAAAAATATTATTCTACTGTTACGACCATGGTAAATGGAAGGAGATTACTAACCTCAATAAAGAAACCCAGATTACGATACGAAGAAGCTTTTGCTTGAATAACGCTATCAGTAATAATCTAGTCTGGGTAGATAAACCAAAAACCAAAATCATCAGTAATTGTCACATTAGTTATATGAAAATTACTACAAGAATAATTCTAGACTGAGTCAAAAAAATTTAATTTTAATTAATAAAAATATGAAAGATTCTCACATATGTGCTACTATTGTATGATATATAAAAAACGAAAAAATACTTCAATAAATTCTTAAATTAAAATATTACCTGAGTGTTATATTATTTTATGTACAACAAAGTTTATTTGTAGACTTAAATCTGTCTGATGAATCAAATCGTTTCTGAAGATTGGGTTTAACTCTAGATTTCTCTAGAAAAGGGAATCGGCTGCTTTCTCGTTCCACTCCGTCTCTGTCTTAGGTCGGCGTAACTCCATTTAATTAATGAGAGTTCTGGTGATCTTTCTCGTGTCTCAAATTGAGGTTGTGTATGTTTATGATTAAGTGCTGAAGCAATTCCGAATGCAAGTGGCAGTATATGGGATATATATACGCTTTTATACGCTTGGTCAGTCTAGAAGGAGGTATTTTGATCGCCCACTTTAGCCGCAATGACCAATTCTGAATATTTAAGGATGAGTGAAGATTTGACAGTCTTACACTTCAATATAGGACATTTTTGTGATCTGACGTTTAACGATGCTTTTAGTTAATCTCTCTACTGCCACATATGGTATGCGCTGGTAGCTGTATATAGTAAGTTTTTTTTATCTTAAAACTTAAAACCCAGGGTTCAAAATTAATGAAAAGTCACATACTTTTCATTAATTAAAGAAAAAAACGCCGTCACAGTGGGAACGTTTGGTAACGAGCGTTCCCAATGCGACGGCGACGGCACGATTTTATTGCTTTTGACGTGGATTTATGACTTCTGAGAAGTGATGATTGTTTTTTGCGCTTTTCTATTGATTCAAATTTTTGTTTGTAGTGCTATATTCGATTCTCACTCGTAATATTGTAATAAAAAGTCTTAACATAAATTTTTAGGGGGCGTAGCCTTAGGTGTGGTTGACCTCGCGGCCAATGAGACTCTTCGGTTAATCCTATTAGATTGTTTTTTAAGTTATAATTACAATTTTGACTATGGACGATTACGGCGTGACGTTTCTCGCGATGAAAGTGTGCAGGTGATGATGTCTCAGGGCTTTGAGGATGCGCGCGGAGAGTGTTAGGTGTGATCTTAGGGCACTTGGCTGGTTCTTCCGGATGGCTGCTGGTAGATCTTGGCTCTCTGGTCGTCTGCGTTGCTGGCTCTGCTGTCTAGTGATGTCTCTTGTCTCGTGCCTCAGCCGTCTCTTGTAGTGCCGTGGACCGTCTGCCCTCTCCTCGTCGGAGTCCGGGCTTATATCCTTTAGGTAGATGCACGCTAGCTGGCCAATCACGATTGTGCATCAACCTCCTAGCCAATCGCTGCAGTGCCTTCTTAGAATTCGAGAAATCGGATGTGTATTTCGAAAGCCAGTTTTTTGTTTGGCTCCAGACTTTCAAATTCTAAGGAAAAGGTTTGCATTGTGTTGATTGATTGCGTCCGTACCGTTTTTTCACAAAAGATATTCTCTTAACGACCCGTGTTGAGTGGTCAAAAGAAGTCCCTCTTGTGCCATGATGTTTGTCTCATTGTTAATGAATGAACGTTTTTGGTCACGGTCATTAAATTTAAATGTGCCTAAATGTGTGGTCGCCACAAATTTATTGATAATTGACGTTTTCACCGCGGTGGCACGATTTTATTGCTTTTGATCTGGACTAGAAATTCACTATATGGCAACACTAAGCAGCAAAGAAAACACGACTACTTATCAAGTTAATATTATGTGTAAATATTTTCAATAATTTTTAATGCCTAATTAAAATATTTCGCATAAAATATAATTTTAGAAAATAAGTCGCAACGGTGGCCAAGTCTTATATTTATTTATAGCATAGGATGGATTAAATCGAACCTATTATTATTTATTCAAGAAATTATATTACTATGTTAAAAATTATATAAAATGCCATTTTTGTCATCAGGACCAGGACCCAGATTCGCTCTCGGCGGCCCTGGTCTTTTTACATTTTCGCGTTTTTGTTAAAAAATTATATCCTTACTTCATCTATTTCCCTACACCCATTGCCATAGCTTCGAGACAATTATTAAAAGTATCGAAAATCTCTATTTTAGTCATTTTTTAGAGATATTAATCGTGTATAGCTTTTCGGGACCCTTTATTGGCACTCTTATCAAAATCACTTGCATCAGTTTTTTGCTTACGAATCCCAAGATTTTTTTTAAAAAGGAATCCTTTTATTTGGATAAAAATGAAACATACATAATTTATTTCTGAAAACACAAATAAATGATTTTTTAAAGACTAAAAATATTTCAACGGTGTATACATGTATTATTTTTTAATACATAAATGTTAATTAATATAACATGTTCTAGATAGACATTACAATTATTATATATTTATATACCTAGTTGAAATGAATTATGTAACCACTCGTAGGTGTGAGCCAAAACACGTATTCCTGTCAGAGTCATCACTGTTTATAAAGATTTCGGTCATGTGTGTGGTGGTAGCTTTTTGTCCCAGTGGCCCACATGTGCGACTGCCATGTGTCAGCGGCCCACCCTCAGCAACCAGCCACCCACCCACCCCAGCCGCGTGCACAAATGGATTGGGTTTTTTAATTTCTAGCTTTATCTGTGTGAGTGTGTGTTGGGGAATTTGCGCCATTAGCCGGTCGCCGGAAGTGGCCCGCTGATTTACGGCTTACCCCAGAAATACACGGGACCTTTTGTCCGGCGATAGTGTGTGACTTTTTGTTCCGGCACTTCCGCCGGAACCGACGAGCACTTCCCGCCATCGCCATCGGTGAGAAAATATATCCCAAAACACCGCCAAAAACTTCTTGCGGCGACCTTTGCTCGCTATGACGATTACTGTGCGAATTCGTCTATAATTTTTGATTTATCACATTTTAAAAGATATATAGAATCGCATGTAAAAGCTCATATTGATAATTTATAATTAAACTTTTCAATCCAATCTTAGGATCCTGTAAATGCCGATATTAGTCCAAATAATATTGAGATTAAAACGCGCTCTATTTAAATAATTTATTTTTAAAACAACAGCTGTTTTTGTTTTAATGATTATATAACCTTTATAAACTAATTCAATGGAAAGCATGTTTTCACAGTTTTAGAAATACCACTGTGTGACGTGAGAGAGTATATTATGATAGTTTATTAGTAAAATTATTATGTCCATTCCTAACCCCGTCAAAGGATCGGAATAGAATAGTCCGCAAGGTCTCAAATTGGTTTCCCAAAAACCGGCCCCAGCTTTAAAGTGACATCTATTAATTATACATATTAATTCATAATTAACTATACATATTAATTCATAATTAACTTTCTGTCTGGTAGTTAATATTTCTATTTATTTTATATATTTATTTATTTATTTGTCTGATTGTCTAAACCAGTTGGTACAGATCTACCTTGTTGTAACGCATTGGGTTTACGCCTGTCAGATTATATTGGAAGGTTTGGTAATCCGTTTTTTCTATGCAAAAGAAGAAAATGCTGTAGAGCTTTGTTTCGTTTGTAATTATATCGTGCTTAAAAATATTATATGTTGTCACTAGATTTTGACTATACGTAATTTTCAATATTAAAATATTAAATGGTAAATGATAAAGTTACAAATATTTATATAAAAAAAAATAATTGTTAAAAGACTTTTTCATAAACACTATTGCATTAAATGTATAGATTTTTTCTCATAATTCGAATTAGAGTTTGAGTCACTTCTTATGTGGAATTTTTTCATTGAATGTTTGGCATATAGGTTTTATTATAATTGATATATTTAATCTTAGCATATAAATATATCGATTAGAAAAAAAATAAAAAATAAATATTATTTTAAACACAAAAATGTCTAGTGGCGTTAATTGCATCATCACAAAAAATGCATCATAACATCATAAGATTTCGAAACTGAACCTTACGGTCATATAGAAAGCACTTAAGAGACGTGGGCCAAGCTAATGGCTTTTAACGACAAAGGATATACCTCTCTAAAATACTAGTGCAAATTTTGCATAACCACAAGATGCATCACAGAGATAAAAAACCCAGATATATACAGTACCTGGCCATATTATTAGACCCAAACGAAATACATAGTGTTTTATGTAAAGCAGCTCAATTGTGTTTCAATTGGATATTTATTATCTATGATTTTGTTGTTTATTTTTACTAAGAAGTTTGCATACTTGCAGTCCTACTACATATGTCATTTGCTGTCCTTTTTCAGGTGTTGAATTTTTCGGAAAAAAATTATCATTAATTTTTTTTGGACTCTTTATAATACGCATATTATTTTTTAACTTTTTTCTCTCTATTTGTTAAATATTTAATAAATTATCTTCAAACTACTTCAATTATACCTATAATCTCTAATTTCTTCAACATTATTTTTCTCTGTATTGTTTCGTAAGCTCTCTTGAAAAATCTTGAGTTTCGAAATACAATTTTTATTGCTATAGAGGTCAATCGAATAAGCACAAAAAAAAATTGTTCTGTATATTCGTTTGAGCGATGCTCGTATGAGCAATCGTATTATGAGCAGTTGCCTTGTGATCAATGATCACCAAATCATAACGATTAAATTTTTTAGAAAACTTGAATTTTTGGATAAAAAATGTAGGTCAAAAATTTGCCAAAATTTGAGCTTTCGACTAAAAATAACGGGAAAAAATAAAAAAATATTTTAGATGGAAAATAACGGATAAAAAAATTATTTTGGAAAGAATAACGGGCAATGTAATCTGATTTTTTTACAAAAAAAAACAGTCAAAATCTTAATGTCAACAAAAAATGTTTTTATTAGGTGGACCAAAAAGTAAAACATTTATTTACAAGATTATATTAAATACTAATTTTAAAAAAAATCCATCATTATTAATGACCTTTTGACAACGTGTAGGCAAATTTTCAATTCCCTTTTTGGAGTAAAACTTCTAACTCAACCTCCCTTATTTTTTCTTGAGTCAATTTTGCAGCATGAGGCCTCGCGTTGTCGTTATGCAAAATTCTTGGCTAATTATTGACCAAAACAGAGTGTTTCTTTTAAATGTCATGTTTCAATCGTTCGATTTGTTTACAATACACAATCGCTGTAACGGTTTCTCCAGGTCGAAGCAACTCATAGTGTATCACTCCAGAGAAATTCCATCATACACAAAAAAATACTTTCTTTATTGTTAGGGGTGCTCGAGGGGTTTGGAACAGGTACTTTCTCGGAAGAAAGCCATTGTTTTTTCATACAGGATTATTGTATAGCACCCACTTCTCATCTCCAGTTACAAATACGTAGTTAAAATGGGTCAACTTCAAAACGGGATAAGGAATGCACAGATGCACACACATGCGGGACCCAAATTCCTTGTTTATGATCCTTTCTCAAACGGCGTAGATGATCCTGGACTGTAGACATTCTTTGTCGATAACTCTTTTATGGTCTGACGAGGATCTGACTCCACCATTGATTTCAGGACATCATCGTCTAATTTTGAGGTCGTCCTTTTCGAGCAATGTCCTTGAGGTCCTTATTTCCATTTTTATTTTATTTTTAATAATGATGACACTTGTTAAGTTTTAAAACATCACCATAAGTATTTTTGTTAACTTCTGCTGCTTCGTTAGCCTTCTTTCATTGATCGAACAAAAACAGTATATAATGGCGCAAATGCATCTCATCAATTATTGGCCTCGACATCCCTCTACCTAAGGGTAAAATTTTTTTCCAAAGAAACCATAAATTTACGGTTTTTACTACAATGATAAAAACTTATGTGATTACTAGACCAGATTTGAAAAAAATGTTTAAAAAAATTTTGATTACTTTTCGGTCCTCTTATATTTTATTATTATTCTATTTATTTTTATGTTTTTCTTTATTTTGAGTTGGTGTCCGTTGATTTTATTTATCTGGCAAAGAGAAAAGTTAAAAATAAAAATAAACATCCACAAATTAACCAGGATCAACGAACAAGAACGTGCTACGATTTATTCAGAATCAGCTTCTATTGTCAGATATCTTAAAATAAATATGGTATTGATTTTTCCTTCACGATATTTATATAATAAACTGTGTTTTTCCTTCAGATTATATGGCATTAAAAATGTCTTTAGTCACACTATTTTCGTCATCTCTACTATTTTATTAAAATAGTTCATTATTATTATGCAGCAATCAAATCTGATTAAATTGATTAAAGGATCTCCCACATTTTTAAAATAAGAAACATTGCTAATTATATATTATACATCAAATTCAGTCGAATTTACAAACAACACAAAATTAAAGGAGATGAAGATCATCAATCTTTAAAGAGATTTGCGCAGTTTATTTGCAATTTATCTTTACTGCAACGAATGATTTTGATAGAAAAAATTTGGTAATAAAAAAATAGACAAAATACTGAAATATCGGTACATCTATTCAAGCAATACTTAACAAGATTATTACGCGTTAAAATCGTTTCTGAAAAGATTGAGTTTAATTATAAATGAAATTCAGCTATGCAGTGATTTGTGGTTTTATAATAAAGAACTACAAAGAGCATGAAATCGAGACGTTTGCAAAATTTACAAGAAAATAAGTGTTTACTATTTTAAAATGAATTTGTAAAATGATAATTCTAACTTATTTGATTAAATAGCTGCGAATTGGTTTGTGAAGTTGCAAAAGCGAAACTTTTTATTACTTGAGCATCTTTTATGGATGTTGGTATTTGTTTATATATATATATATGTATATATATATATATATATATATATATTACTTTATTTCAAATAACAAGAGATACATTGTTGAAGCATCGCCGTTTATAACAATAGACGATCGGAAGAGGTAAAACTCGAGCGTGCGAGCACACAGCAAAACAAATAGTTAAAGCATAACAAGTTTACCATAATACATCCATAATAATTGTAGATAAAGCGAATTATTCCGTGGTAAATTCTCAGTTGTTCCGGCAAGTTTGTAACATCGCCCGAGGAGAATTTCCACGCCGGCATTATCCTGCAGCTCCAGGGTGGGATTTAGGCGACGAGAATTCCTTGCAACGGCTCTGCACAATCCCAACTTTGTTGCGAGCGCTCAACCAGACGCGTATTGAATTCTAATCGTGACGTCATGGAGACACTCGACGTCATGAGGCGAGACAACGCAATGCAGGACCGAAACTACCGTATTAACAACGCCCAGGGCGGTTTTGTTGAGTGTCTGGATAAACGTAGGTATATCGGCACTACATAGGATGACATAAATAATTTTTTACAAGTGAATTTTTGTCAAAAAATGAAACTAATGAGCAAATACTTGATTTAAAACAATGTCTACATTTACCTTCTTGTGATATCAAATAACAAATTATAATATCGATTTTTGTATTCAATTTATAAAATATAATATATTTTATAATTTAAGAATATTTAATTGTCCTTAAAATGGTATGGGTTAAATGTAACAATTAATTAAAAATATCATGTTTCGAAAGGATTTTAAGCGTTGATAAAGTGTAAATATAACAATAAATTTTATATAGTATATAGAATGTTTTTATCAGGCTGCTGCGTTGACGTCGTTATAATTTGATATCCCTTCCACGAAAAGTCCCTTTATCGGTCGTTTTATTTTTCAAAGCATGATAAAAATCGAAGGAACTCTTTGACCATTCACGGGTCCAATTCAGTTAAATGAACTTCAGTCAATTCGGACGAGCAAGATAGCGGGAACAATGGACACCGGGCGAGAAATGACCGGGTAACGGGAGAAAGAAATAAAAGGTGGAATGGCCGCCATTGTTACACTTATTTTGAGATCTTCCGGATAAAATTTACGACCATCGTGAAAACTGCCGAAATTGATTCGAAAATAAGAAAAAAAATCGTAAAATTAAATCTCAGCACATTATGACCGCTGTTAACCGAATGAGCAAAGATTTAAAGGTTGTACAAAACAAGCATATAAACACTTCTATAAAAAAAATAGTAAAGTTTTTGAAAATAAAGCATTAATACATTGAAAAACTCTGGATTTGATATATTTTACCAATTGTTATTGTAGATAACAATTGGTAAAATAATAAAAGAGTTTTCAATATTTCTTTATAGATATAAAATGTAATGAAAAATGACCAAAATATTGATATAATTTTGCTGTTTATTACATACATTTATTACAATGTAAAAGGGTTTATAATAATATAAAATATGTTTTAATACAGTCAGAACATTGACGGTTATCCTTATAACTAATATATTCTATTTGTTTGTGTTTAAACATACTTTTCAAGTCTTTTAAGTCCTCGGTTATCGACAAAGGGGTTAAAATATAAAGGCAAAACTTGAAATGTACAACGGTAAAGGTTTATTTAATAGGATTGACGTTGAATATTTAACTAGTTATTTCGCTACATTAATAATTTATTTACATATTTTTTTTATAGAATAACACTGGGTTTCAATGACAGTATTATCACTTATACAACCAGTTAGACACCGAAAGATCAGTTTAATAGTTAGATCAGTTGAACGTATCGTTATTAGAAAGGTCCGAAATATAATCTTTTGTATGGTATATTATGCAAAAAATAATAGAAAAAAATCATATAAGCTTTTGATTCGCAAACGATTACCTTCAGCATCCTTTGATGATTTCATAAAAACGTTTTTTTAATTATCCAGCTATTAGATTTAACGTCCACTGCATATAAACCTTTTTAACCTTGTAGTTGTCATTTGAAAAAAATGCATTATACTCAATATGTGCGTTACACATATTTCTTTTGAATTAAAAAGAACGTGCTATATGTGTTGAATACACGATTATTAAATTAACGTTTACAATATACGAGTCGTACATTTTTGTGCATTAATAAATTAATTTATGATTTATTATGTCGTAGCTCTACTAAATTTATAGACCCAAAAATAGTAATAAAATCGTCTTTCAGCACTTTATCCATGTTTGCATTTATTGTAATTTAAATAAAAAACACACTTAGCGTTATCTGGCATTTTTTAGCAAACTGCTTCGTTTTACGTGTAGCACAATTTTAAGTGCGTCATTGTTCTTTATTATATGCCGACATATTATGAGCGCCGTACCATAAAAATCTATTTTAATATAACGGCTTTAATTTGAACTTGCATTTATAGTGTGCTCGAGATCAGTATTTAAAACATCTTACGTTTTTATGCCAATCTGTATTATTTCATCTAAAAAGACATTACGACAGTAATCCATTAATCGATCGCTAAAACCCTGAAATGACATTTTCGAACAAAGCCATTGAACCGAAATCATTAATCAAATTATTTCAAGTAAAATATAAAAATAATAAAAAATAACTCTTGAATATTATCATTTTTTATGAATGAAAATTAGCTCTGATCGCATGATTGAGCGTTCGGTTCCGAAATGAATAATTGATTTCGGTTGACGTGCACGTTTCACTCTTGCAAAATTTATTTCTGATGCCCTCTTAGGTGGATAGGGAAAAAAATGAACAATTGTCAAAGTGAAAAAGAACACGGAGTAATTTTCCCTAACGGAGAAAGAGGCGAAAGCGTGTACGTTTGTTCGCGATCTGTGAGACGTATAGCTTATTTGGAAAAACACGTACCATATTCGCGATCTCTCTATTTCAATATTCAACATTTTCAGCGTGTTTACGCAGGAAGAGCCCAGGTGAAAGATAATAAATAGCTCTCAGCAAAGCAAACGTAAAAATATACCACCGGGGATATATTTTTAGAAGTAAATAAAAACAAAAACATTGTGAAACAGGTTCGTATATTGTTGAATAATAAACAGAAATTTGAATAAATAGTAGAATTAAATGTTTGGATGGCAACCTTCTATGAATTTCGGTCAGATTTAATTACATATTTATTATTTTATCTTCTAGGAATAACTCTTTCACTCTAATACATATTATTTTAGCCGAAATTTTTATTTTATTTATTATTAAAAATGTATTTTAATAAATAATTTGATTTATAAATATATATTCATTTTTTTTCTCCGTTTTATATATTCATTTTGTCTCGTCATTTTTATTTATACTTACTTATTATTTTTAATTGATTAATTGTCATGTCTGTCAGATATTTCAGATAGTATAAATTGTTCAAATCGCCATGTGTCGTCAAATTTACATTCAGGTAGTTCGGTTGCAGTTTGCGGTTCATTTTGTTTGGGTCGATTTTACGTCAGTAAGCATATACCAGGGAGAATCAGCTATCATTCGCAAAACCTTGTTTGGGAATCTCGAGATGATGACGATAGTGCAAGTTTCGGGTGTGGTAGCCCTAAGGGGCGTGTGAGTTTGCAGCCAGTAAGACGCAGGTGGAAACTAGTTAGAGTTTTATTAGATTATATTTACATATGTTGCGATACCCTATTTTGACCGACTACGTTATTCTCCAAGCGGTGGCGGAGAAGCTGGCGGCGGGATGTGTGCGTCCATGATCGTATGGTTTTAAAGCAGAAATTGGCTTTCGATACTACCGATATTTCAAAATATAATATCGGTAATAGTGGTAGATTTGTAGAAATAGTTTTGTTTAATTATGATTTTTTTTATTTAAAATAAATCTTATTGAATAAATAATCTCTGAACATTGCTTACATTTGAAAAAAGGTCAATGATCAGTTAGGGATAGCTCATTGCGATTATTAAAAAAAAATGTTATAAAGACTGTGAATATTGGAAAAAAAACATGTCCCCACAATCAAGAAATATATCACAGTTGCGATTTATAAATATTTAATAGCTATTATTTTAACGTTAAATCTGATTTGTAGAAATCAAATATTGTGAAAATAATATATAATTATTTAGAGCTTCATACAAAAAGTGACATTCAAATTGAATTCATCGAAATCAAATATGGTGCTAAAATAAAAGTATAATAATTTTGGTATTCTGGGTTTTAATTTGTACGTAACATTTTATTGATATGCGTAAGTTTGCAGAAAATATATTATCACAGTAGATTCCAACATTAAAATATAAATGTCACTATTCATAGTTCTCCTGCTGCTGTGTCCCACCCCTGCTGTTGCCATGCAACCCGAGACCATAACGCTTCCGCCATTATATTTGACTTTGGGTACTACGCAATCAGCTAGATATTATTCTCCTACTCCTTGACGCACATGTACCAAACCAATGTACGCAAGAAATTTAAAAAAGTATGATAATTTATAAAAAATATTGCTTAAGAAATTTTTGAATAAATAAAGTTTTTAATATTTTTTTTAAATTAAACAATTTTAATTAAAATTAATTTTAAAGTTAGATCGATCGGATCAAATAATTTTTGCCTAATATTCAGTTATCTAATCTCGATGTTTTTCAGCCCACTCTAACCTTGAAAAACTAGAGATTGATTCATTTGTTTATTTGGATTATTACTACTAATCAAAAATATATTTGAATATTGTGTTGCATCTATCGTAAATTTTGAAAGATTGGTGACAACAAGAAAGCCATATCTAATTAAATAGAATAATTGTATCTCCTATGTGAATAAGAGTCACTTGTACATATTTCCATACATTTAGAATACAAAAAAAAGACTCAGCAAAAATTTTTTCTGGAGCTTCAATTTTATATCATATAACTTGATATTAATTGACTTTATCTACATTTTATATCATGGATTTTCATATATAATTGAAAATCAAGATAATTCGAATATTAGATACAGATTTGAAGTAGCAGGGAATCGTTGGTTTTGTGACTTAAAATCACAGATAATAATGCATTATGAAATATTCTATAGCATTAAAGATCGTCTATCAATGTAGCATCTGTATCATCATCCGTTATTATCATTGATGCATCAATCGCTCTGTGGACTCTTGTCTCTGAGAGGATTAGTTGCGCGAATGTATATGTGTATTTGTGTTAAATTTTGCATGAAACGATTCCGCATAAGCCGAATTCCCAGCTCTGCACATGTTTACCAAACTGTGATTACAGGCATGTCACCTGGACCGGGAAATCCCCCCGCGGGGCTGTTCCGGGAACGTATTTCCGGTATACGACTCGAATAACTTCCGCGACATAATTCTTTATGATGCTACCTTCCGATTTAGAGTGCGCGTTGGGCCTGCTGCTGCGGTAATAACGGTCGTTAAATATTCATGATCGATTTGTTTCACGGTTTTTTCCCTTCGTCCCTTTCGAATGCGTAAATGCGTCGTTTTGGAGGGTAAAAAGTCGGATTGGATCATTACGTTGCGTAAACGCTTTTATGCGCGTGCATGTAAATATAATATAAAAAAGAACGGTGCATTATGATCGTTGTTAAAGATTGGGGTAAATGATCATCGTAAATATTGAATGGAATACTATTCTTTCAAATTTTGGATAAAACATATGTTTTCACATAAAGCACTAGAGATTTGCAATTTCAAATTTTTTTATGGTTTTTTCACAACAAACCTATTAGAGATTCTGATTCTTTGCTGTTTAAATCTAAATAAATGATTCTCTATTTTTATGTATCAATTCTACACTTTATATTTTAAAGTACAATTCATTGCAAAACATATTTGTAATACTTTTCTAATAATTTGTGGCGATTAGCCATAATCTTCGCGTGCAATAAATTTAAAGATTTAAAAAATTAAGTAAATTTTTAAGAGCTTAAACAAGCAAAAAATTGTTGCTAAATTTTGATTACAGACATGCCAGAAAGATAAAAATAATAAGGAAACACCAAGGAAATGACGGATGTACACATTATCATAATGTTTTAGAATTTAGATGAACTCTCTTGAGTTACTCTCTTGATAAGTTTAGAATATAATCCTGCATTTCTGTACTAGATCCACTTTAAACTAATTCAATAAGAAGAGTTTCTGCGTACAATTCTTTTGCAATTTTTTTTTATATCGATATGACATTATTGAACTGTTAATAAAAAGATTGACGTGCAACTTATTGATGAATTTTTGCACTTACATATATATGTATTAAAAAGCCATAGACCTACATAGCGAATTCTCTGTCTCATATAAACCTTTATCAAATTATATACAAGGAAAAAATCAGATGGCCTTCCCTAATGGTGAAGCAACCTTGCGGCTGTTTATCAGCCTAATGGCTACTAACTATTCAGGAGAAAGGTATTTTTCAAGTCTAAAAATGAATTAAAAAGCACAATGTCTCAGGAGAGATTGTCTGCACTAAGAAGTTTGTTTAATTAAAGTGATTAAAGTGTCAAACTGAAACAAACAAATTCTTAGATGATATTGCTTTAAAAAATCTAAAATATTTTTCAGATTTTTTTAATCTACTCTACCTACATTTGACATTTAAAGCTTTATTTATTTCTTAATATGTATTTTTATTGTGTATGACGCAATCTTATTAATAAACCCCAGAAAAATAAATTTGTAATATGTGATTGTTTTAACCCTTTATGTGCCATGGTAACTATCGTAGCACACGATCACAGTGACAGCTATTTTTAGAATAAAAAATAAAATATATGTTAAGTGTTAAACGACTTGTTAATGACACTTATAACCACAAATGAGCTTTTGGGTGCCGTTTCCGGTGTATTTTGACACTATTTGCAGCCGTTACAAATCTATAAACTGATTTCTTTTGTTATATTAGCAAACCAACATTTTTAAGCAACATAAAAATTCTCTAATAATAAGCTACTTTAGTTTATAGAAAATATTTTTGTATTAAAAAAAGAATAAAAATAACTTTTAAAATAGATTTTGTAATAAATAACTTAATTTTTTCACCATTTTTCTTAAAGAACAACGGAGTAAATCTGTTCCTTTTTGGATAGGTCAATTTTACGTTATAAATACCTACAAAGAAGTATTAACCACTCAAAATCGGTAGCATCTACATAATTTATTATGTGAATTTAATTTATTATTAATAAATGTCACTTTGCAACTAGAGATGGTTCTAAATAATAGAGCATTTTTTATAAATACAAATTTGAGGCTGCTGCCGTGGATCGAACCAGCGACCTCTGGGTTACCAGTCTATATCTTACGGATTACGCTACTTATATTAAAATATACTATTATCTATATCATAACATATATTTATCTTTATTATTCTACGGTTGTATTTAAAATGTTATTTTCTTTAAATAAATTATATACCTTTGGCATTTTAACTATAAATAAACGCTTAAGAAAAGTATGTTTACCTGGAAATTTTCTTATCTTAATTGTTTTCTATTTTTTAAATTAAATAATTCTCTGTAATTGTTTTCTGTGTTTATATACAATTTTTTCGACGACTAACATTTAAGGCGCTTTAAATCTATTGTTATTTTGTGCGCTATCATAATTTTACAAATTTTTTCTTTGATTCAATCTGTGTGACAAATACATGAGTCCCTATATTTGTCTTAATAAAATATATATTACTGGCCTTAAACCATTTTTATGTTTATAATTGTGTTAATCAAAAAATAAAACAAAATTTTAAATAAAATTAAAAAAACAAATATTATTTTTTATTAAATTTTATTTTAAGTTTGTTTTTTATTTTTTTCTAATAGCACTCTAAGCAGCTCCCTGACTCTGTAAATGCATCTATGGAAATTTCGGTCACCGGAATTTGAGCCCGACTGGTTAAAGTCGAAAGCTCGGCATCGGGTCACATGCGGGTGGAGTGGTAAATGGAAGCAACAGGCCAAAGACTCCAAAGACTTCAGCGTTGCTGGTTATTGGTTCAAGATCCACTGTATGGGAGCGTTGCTCAAACACATTGATATCTCTATTATTTTTTATTGCAGCTTAAAAAATGCTTTTCTAAGTACATTCGTCGACGCATTGCGAGAAAAGCATATCTCGGGATACTTTTTAGGAATTTTCAAAAAAATATAGTTGAATAATATTTACATTACTCTTTTTTTGCCTTTTTCTATTAAAAGCAACCAAACCAGAGAAGTATACTCTATAATAGTGCACATTTGATGAATATACAAGTCACACAGTGCCCTTGAGAACTTTAATTAAATGACAAATATCAACATTTTGAAGGCTCTATTCCGCTCAACATAGTTCACTCAAATCTTTTAATTACATCTGAACACGTTATAATATATTTCATAAATAAAATTAAGTATATAATATTAATCGGATATGGTAATCTATTATATTAACGGATGACCACGCACAAAGATTTTAAATATTAAATTAAATTTTTCTACAATCCTCAATTTTAATAAATAAATACTTTAAAGCCATCGGCGCAAAGTCATAATTAAAATTATTATTTGCTATATTATTTTTATTAATGTAATAAATAACATCATTATTATTTATTGGTGTATTATCATTACCTGTAATTGCATAAAAAATTAGTACACGTCGAATGTATGTACATATGTATCTTTTACCAAAACAAATATTCAAAAATGTAAGCCATCTTATAAGACTTAATGATCATCGGAATTAACTGACCTAATAATATTAACTGTAGCTTAATTATGCAACCTGCACTGTAATTAATATCTGCATGTTGTAATAATTACCTTGTCAATAAATCAATCACGATTGTCTCGGAATGCGTCCATAAATTACACCAATCAGAGCCATTGCTATTATTACATAATTATTATTTGCAAATCAAACTTAATATTACCATATATAGATAGCTTATATTTAAAAAACATATTCTGTACTTATTTATCTACAGTTAAACACTTATTTGCATATGAATCCGAGTAGGATTTTTACGTATGCGAAACCATGCCATATCCAGTGCAAGTCATTGAAATCGATTTTGGTAAACCGGTATGTAATGTTACGTATGGATATGTGGCAACAAATTTCTAGTGCTGTCACAAGATTTATTTGCCAGTTTTCAACATTGACAGGAATCCCATTGTATCCGAATGTGTGCGCATTTTGTCGGATCGTTTCATATAATTCATCCAATCTTGGTACTATGTAGTGTTCGTTTCGCTTCATGGATAAATGCATTTTGGCAAGTTCACAAAAGTACATACACACATGACGATTTATAAAAACAACTTTATTAATAAAAATACTACAATGTATGTCTGCTATGTCAATATAATATATATATAAATAAAATTCATGTTTTTTGCCATACACATTTAATAATATGTAAAAACAATATCTCCTTACATTTTTTCTACAAAAATCATTCCATACACAATAATATTTATAATATGAATATTACATTATTATATAATATATATTTATTTAATCGTATTTAAAAACAATAACAAATTGATTGATGATCTAAACTTACTAAACATATTATATATATTTTTTTAAATTCATTATTAACTAGCAATATGCATATTTACATAGTATAAAATATTTTTATTTTACATAACAATGTTACCGTAACATTACAATTAATAGGAAAATGTAATTTATTATTTTCACAGCGTTGCTGAAAGTCATATTTCTCGAAGCAGTAGAACCTGTGAAAGACATAATATTTACTATTAAAAAATGATTGTGTAGTTATTAAAACTTTCATATTTTCATACGTTTTCTTCCATGTTAAAGGTAACAATGGTATGAATGTATATAAGAACAGGAATTGGAAAAGTTTCTCAATATAACCCAACAACGCCTTTATAGCATATTCATACATATACAGTACTTTGAAGAGGAACAAAAATCGTGATGTCGCGCTTATAATAAAAAAAGATGAAAATAATTTTAAGAAACAACGGCAAAAAAACCTTTATTGTAATTATAAGGGATTCAGTCTACAAAGTATTATATTATAGTAATAGCTAAAATAGTCTTATATTAATAATGAACAACAAGATTCTTACCACAAAAATGTAATTATTTGATTAATATGTAAAATTAAATTATTATACTTATCATTATCATTACTTTTTATATTAAAAATTATAATAGAATGGTCGTTGTTAAATTTAACGGAGAGTGCGTAAAAGTAGTAAGCACTTATATTTCTTAACACATGAAAAATAATATGTTTGTTCTTAATTGAACTTATAAAATAATAATCTAGATTTAAATATTCAAGAAACTGCTAATAAATATTGTGGATTTTATTAAAACAGCAAATAATATATATTATTATTTATTCTTTATCAGCTGGATTATGCATAGCTCAATTTGAATTAAAATCAATAAAAATCTAATATGTGATAATTAATTATAATTTATTATAATATCACTATTTCTGATCTTACAGATACGATATATATAAAAACACCGAAAGTTTATATGGAATTATGACCTAGGTGTTTCATGTATATTTCACCGGCTAGATGTTAATATTATAATATATAAAAATATGGAAATATATAAGAATCAATGAATTAAAAATAATATTATAATGGAATCAATTTAGTCAACTCATAAACTATTAGGTAAATATTTGTTATTTGTTATATAATTATTAATATTTTTTTGTAAATGGTCTCAAATAATTTTTTTTATATAAACACTTTTGCTTTGATAAAATACCTAAAACTCATTGCAACAAAATTAAGTAAAAAAGTAATAATAATTAACAGCAATATACTTTGTACCCTTTCTATAACTATTTTATTACTTCTTTGTACCATTATAATTTAGCTCTAAATAAAATATAATCTTTTATAAAAATACAGGATTAAAACTTGTATTATTTTCTCTTTGTGGCAAACAAGTATAAAATTGTAGTTCAATGTTATTTATATAATAATCAAAACTGAGTTATTGAATTAGGAATTTTATAATACACATATAATGGGAAGATTAATTTTTTCAATTTTATTTGAGTACTATTTACGTTAAAATATAAAAATATTATATTATACAATATATTTACATTGTTTGCGTTTACAGAAAAAATAATGTAAATATCTTATCAATCCAGATTTGTAATGTATGTCATATAAAAAATCAGAATGAAACAAATTGTACTTTTGTTTTGTAATAACCTCCGCAAATTTCAATAGAAGATTTCATTATGAGTAAGATGTTTTTATCCACTTATATGCTGTATCAATTTAATGAAAAAAAATCAGCAACCATAGCAACCAAAAACATTTGTGCTGTGTATGGTCAAGTTTTACCTGTTCAACAATTTAAAAATGGTTTAAAAGATCTGGAAATATTTTCTTAGAGACAAGCTTAAAAGTGAGACACCAAAAATTATCAATGATGACCAGATAGCTGCAGAAATTAAAATCAATAAAAATATTTTGCTTCATGAGTTAACATGTAAAACAGGATATTCATGGTCTAGCATTCAATGAAGTTTAAAAAATATTTGGAAGGCGTGAAAACAAGGCGTGTGGGTTTCACACGCACTAAGCGACGAGAACAAGGCGACGCGCCTGCCTCATACTGCGAGAATCGCGTAAGAAAATATTATCTGATTATCGTTTATTTTAATATCTACAAAATAATTTAGATATAAAATACTTTTCCTTATACCAAATACGCCTAACTGGATGCATCCCTTGGTTTAGCCCGGGAAAAAACAAATTTCATTCCTTATTTATAAAAAAGAATATTATTAAGTCTGCTAATTCAAAAATATTTTAATACTTGACTATACATTCATAATATTTTTAGTCTATTGTATGTACGCACGTAAACGGTCATCAGCACGTCATTGTTCAATTACTTAAGCAAATTAATTTGAACGTTTTACAGTATAGCACGTAATTGGTCGCCAAAGTTATAAATAGCACAGATGATCATGGCAGTAAGAATGACATGTGCAAATGTCATGTCGCTATAATTCACATTTGTAAGGACTTCTTTAGATAGTCAGACATGCACATGTATTTTATGTTTTATAGTATAGATTATATATTGTGAAAAGTTTATAAGAAAAAACTATTTTTGAATTAAGATGGACGAAAGTATAGAAAGTGCATTGAAATATTAGTAAAGCAAGTCAATATTAAAACTTTGTTAATAGACTAAACAACGTTCAAATCTGTGTGTTAAGAGAGTTGAAAAAATAATAATAAATTCGGTCAAATAGTCATTTTCACGATCCTCATTCCTCATCAATGCTTACCGCTTACAGCTTACCGCTATGGGTGTGCCCAGTGGCCAGCACTAGCACCGATGCCGTTTGCGGCTTCTCAGCCGCCAGCGTTAGTTCTTGATGAGCACTGTACAGGTGATAGAGAGTAGCTTTGCACATTAGCCTCAAAGTGCCCTGCCTGAGGCTCTCCTGCTTCACAACCATCGTCAGTGTCGATACACTCTTCCTCTTGACCTTTGGCTCCTCCTGTCCCAAATCGTTCCAAATAAACTCGTAACTTGAGTCCCCATCCGGATGGGATCCCTGCGCCAGGACTTCAAAACCATCCTTGTTCATATTGTAAACGCCAATTTCGTGCTCTGAACTCATATTAAGGTTGTTAAGGGTAGGTTTCGTCGATGACCCCTCTATCGTTATTTTTGGACCGCTTTTGTGGAACGAACTCTCCGCCGGGAGCACCTCGTGCGTGGTCCCATTGTTGATCTGTAACAAAGTAAAAAAATAATATCAAAGGACAGGTACTTGTATATATAGATGTAGCTATATTTATAAGCGATTTATGATTTTGTGACTAGGTGTATTGTGTTCGAAAACAAAATATGCTTTTTATAACGAAAAATACACACACACAGATAAAAATTTACTTCGATAAATCCTTTAAAATGATATATTTTAGGTTATAAATAATACATATTATAAGTAAAAAATCAAGTTTATCAAAAAAAGAGATAAAACTTTTAATGATAAGATATGAACCATTTATCATTACGTAACTTTGTTGCCAACAACCTTTATTTATTTTCAGAATTTACGACGTTCATTAAAATTTTAAATTTCGTTTATTTATCTGTATTTTTATATTATCTGGTACTTGATATTTTTATTCTGTGTAAATTTAACATATTTATATTAAAATCATAAATATGTATACAATAAATACATTATTTTCAACTATTTATATATAGTTATTATTGTAAAGAAAATATCTGTGCTTTGACGAGAGTGAGTGAGAAGAAATGGGCGAGCAGAACGCATATAACACATGTCCTTATCTCTCACTCACTCTCGTCACTTAACACGTGAGCGAGTGAGAATGTATCTCCCCGTACGCGCCTGGTGTACAATAATATATATTATGTACACGAGTACCATAAATTCTAAATTATATTACAAATTTATTATTAAAAATGAAATGAGTTAGGCTAGGTTGGGGTACATATCACCGTAACCCAAGCCAGCCTAACCCAAGTGTTCATATGAACAACGGATTTTTTCCTACAAATATTCTCATATATAAAATCAAATATTATATATATGTTGGTGTTAATATTCATAAAATTAGATAGACATGTTCTTTTTTTTTAAATGAAAGTGAAAAATGTATATCTAACTAATTTTTATTTTTTGGGACCCCTTTATAACCTACATAGATCCGCTGCATCGTCTTTTTAAATGCGTCTTTATGTACATGAATTTATGAAATTAAATACACGTGTACAATTTATCATTTATATTACATCTTTATTTATATAAATATTAGTTACTTAGACTAAGTTGGTTATCATAAGTTTTTATATGAACACATTCTTGTACATCCAATTATTTTATATATTACATTATTTTTTGGAGAAAATGTGATTATGTAAGCACTTAAGTTAGGGTAAGTTAGACTACGGTATTACGTACCCCAAGTTAGCCTAACTCATAATATTTTATTATTAAATATGTAGCATAATTTACAGTTTTTGGTACACGTCTACTTTTTATATATTCATATACACAAAGGAACGATTACAAGGGTAGTGTAGCGAGGGAAAGGTACCATGGCTTAGGGTTATACTCGTATAAGGAGTCCAAAAAAATGTTAGATTTATATTATTTACACATAATTTCATAATCATAAAACATAACTATTTGATATACCATATTAATTTAAAAAGAAAATTTACACACTTAAATACTTGGGTTATGATAAGATATTAAACACATCAAAAAGATCACCAAAATAAATAAAAATATTTTTTATTAAAAACACATTATTAAGTAGTACGACATATGCACATATAATTTATATTCTTACCACTTACAAACCGTCGGTATAATATAAGGTAATTTTGCCCAAACATCATTTTGTATTGCAAAAAGCATTGAAAAGGTTTAATATTATTTTTAAACGGTATGTATTATTATATAATATATACATATAATTAATCAATTAAAAGCGCTTTAGTGTTTAATTTTGACCGACCTATTTGTCGCTTCTTTTCAAGGGGTATTTTATCTGGCGTGGAGGGAGGCTTTACATATTTTAAAGGTAAAGCTAATTCAAATGTATGTTTTAATTTTTTTTAAACCTTGGACAAGGCCACGTTTTTATATTCCATTATTATTATTTTTAATATGTATATTGTGACCTTTCATTTATATTTTTAAGATGTAGTTTATTTATTAGTTTTTATTTTAGCTACTTTTCACTGTTCTGACACATGTCCTTAATATTATATTCAGACCATAAATATCACTGTGTTAGCTGTCTCAATAACAATATAATAATATTTTAGAAAAAAATATCAGAATTAAAAGTATTATATTTTATGGTAACTTGTACATATAATCTATTTTATATCCGATTTTACTATGTTTTATTATGTTAATATTTGTATTATGTTATTTAATGCAATGTTGTCAATTGATAATCGATCCTAACATTCTAATGCAAGAAAAAATTAAAACGTATTTAAAATCACAACACAACAAATAAATAAATCTTACTAAAAAAAATAATGTTATGAAGATTGTAAAAAAATTTAAAAATAATTATAAATTGACTATAAAAAACACAAAATATATAAATATTAATAATCTAGCAGAAGCTAGTAAAATTAAATGACTTTAACTTTTCTATATGAAGTATTTACATACTATGTATAAATGTTACAATGAATGTGTATTTCATAGTAAAGCTATATTTTCACTAGTGAAGTACAAATACATTTTCACCAAATTTATTTTTAAATATAATGAACGACTTATCTTAACGCGGTAAAAGTAAAAAGATATTTGAAATTTAAAAGCATACATCTACTTTAACATTAAAATATGTCTGATCTGATATAAAATATGTATTGAATAAAAATCAGATACAGCAAATCAATCTTCTCACTCGATACCTTTATTCTTGAAGTCAACCGGTAATGCATGAAGAAGCAAATGAAGAATAATATATCTTAAATAATTATATGTATACATATTATAAAAGATATATGTCGGAATATATTTACATTCGAATTTTTGATACTCCCGTAAAGCTATTAAGCATTAAGAATAAGAGAGAGCAACAAAGCCTCGCATTTCTTATCTAAGACAGCAATTCAAGACACAATGGCAGTCATGGCGAGAGCATGTATATATATAAGATTTTGATCAGCCATTGAGAGAGGGAGACCACCATCGAAATTGCAAATGGCAGCCGGGGCCGTGGTGCAACAATGGCAGCATTGTGAGCTTTTGGTGCATTTCGGCAAATGCGAGGCCACAAGGGTGGGCGTGTAATTGAAAACGATTTCGTTTATGACAACTTATTATTGGGAAGTCCTCGAATAGTACTTCGATAACGAAATACTTATACGGTATTGTCAACTGTAGGGAGACCAGAGACCAGTAAATCTTGCCCTAATAGAGTGGGGTTGACATCGATGGGGTGACTGACAAATTTAGTCCATCGAAAAAATAAAAAGTAAAAAACCATTGATTATAAGTACAATAGTAAAAGCGACATAGACAAACAGTAGTGAATTTACAAGCAAAATCATTAAAAGTTCAGCACTATGTAACTTCTCTTGCACTAAAATGCAAATATTTCGGCGGTTAAAAAATCTTTTGCTGTTGGGGTATATAAAAAAGATCATTTCGGATATTTTTGTTTGTATACCCCATACCTGAGTAAAGAAACAAAATTTTCTGTGATGACCTTTTTTAAGATCATGAATTGGTTTGCGGGCCGCAAAAATAAGTTTGCAGGCCGCCAGTTAGACAGCGCTAGCTTCAATAATACAAATTACTGAAAATTTATAAATTCATCTTACTTATAATTTAACGCGTGTTTTGTGGATATCAATTAAATTTATAAATTTAATAAAGAAGCTATTTTACAAAAAATGATCGCCTTTTTGTTTATAATTACAACTGAATAAAATATTTTTAAAAAACACGTGATTAAGTCATTAAGGGCTTACATATGTAAACATTCATTTCGTTAAAATATATATAAACATACATATATAGGATGTATACTAATTACTGAGGTAATGAGAATATGATTCCATATTTTAATTATCTATTCAGTTTTAGAATTACTTAACGATACTACAACTTATTAGTTAAAGAAGCATATTTTTTCTTATATTCTTGCAAAAAACGGGATTTTGATCTATTGTATATATAAAAAAAACTTTCGACGTAGTGTGATATATCGAATCTATACCTGAGAGGTAGAATAATGATGTTTCTTTAAATAATGCACACTTGATACCCCATTTATTATCATTGAGGCATTTAGTCTTTATTGTATATACCACACATCAAAAAAATAAAAATAATATATACGCTAGCAGCACAGCCATATTAACAATCGCGAATAAATTACTCCATAAAAATGTGGAAAATAAATATAAAGCTAAATGAATCAGTTAATTATGTTTTCTAAACGTACGAAAGTTTTGTTTTATATCCAAGTATATTGTTGGAATTCAGGCGCGTACGGTGAGATACATTCCCTTTCGCTCGCTCGCGTGCTAAGTGGCGAAAGTAAATGAGAGATAAGGGCGTCATTCTCGTCACTTAACACGCGAGCGAGCAAAAGGGAAAGTATTTCACCTTTCACTTTTTTTATGAAAATAAAATTATTATTATATATTATTAATACCAAGCAAATGGATAAAATAAAATAACCGATATTCTAAGCCAACATGTTAAATACGGAACAAATTCGTAAGCGTATTTGTTCCGTCTACGCACGCCGATTAAATAGCATAAAAAATGTTAGAGCTTTGTAAACATCCCTCGTAATACAAATTTACAATCATGTTGACACGAACAAATATATATTCACGTTGCCTCTCCATGTCCTTATCGTCCTCGTATTTCATGCGACGATACGCCATGTTCTAACCACATTGTAGGACATGAGGCGATGCAATAATGGCCGTATTTCGTTGCATTCCAGTAATATGTCGGTAATTGAAAACGATTTCGGCTTATGTCAAGTTATATCATCGGGAAGTCCTGGCAATAGTTGGTCGACAAAGGATGTTCGAGTGTATTAGTTGCTTTTGTCGGCGCTTAATCTATAAAGTTTATAACGACGCTCGCAGTTATGACGAACACTACCCATTCACTACCTGAACCGAGCTCAGTTATTCGAGATTTGCAATTTTCGGGCTTTTCGGGCAACCCAAATGCCCTGGGATTCGGTAATGATGGCCTAGGGGGCGAAAAAGAGTGATGAAAATTGGGAAACGGGAATTATTACCGCTGCCAAGCGGGCCCGGTTTCCCACTTTGCGCTTTTATATTAAAGTTGAGATTTACATATTTGGGCTTTGTTGTGAATTTTTAATAAATATACATTTGCATAAATAATCGCTTTATTTTTTGTATTATAATATGAATTTAAATATTCAAAACCTGCTTTACATCAAACGCTTCTAGCTAAAGCAAAACATAGGTATATTAGTATAAATCAAGTTAAAATCACATTGTTGTAGAAGTTTGCTTTTATAGTGTCGTAGATAGTGTTTTTGCTTGAAATTGTATTTTTGAAAAAAAAAGACACGTGCTTAGCATCTTACATTCAAGAAATAGCTCATTGAAAAAATATATTTAATAAGAAAAGCCGAATATCTTTTTTAAATATATATGAGACGCATTTTTTTATTTGACACAATTTATTTTATGACAAAAAAATAGTATTAATAATATTTTTTTGTCATAAAATCGTTAAAACAAATCTAATAAAATATCCAGGCAATTTGCAGAAACTTATTTAACACCCGAGTTCCAAATATCTAGAAATACCTTTTATATATTTTTAATTTAGTTTTATATAAAAGTAACGGTTTTTCGATTTAATGAAATTGATTAATATACTTTTCTATAAGAAACCACTACAAAAATATATTTATTTGTTGTTATAGTATCTAATCATTTTTGTCATAAATAGTACCACATATTTTGCAAGATAAATTTATTACAAAAAGATTAATTTATATATTTACATACATAATTTTACTTCTCTATTCACGTTATAAGTAGTATAGTTTTGTTGAACTTTCCGTGAGTCAAAAGATGCGTAATTGTCAAGTTGGAGATTGTTATCGGAAAGTTATGGGCGACGCTCTTTTATTGTGTAAATGCGAAGCTATTGTTGAATGCTGTCTAAATATATATTAGGTTAAAATACAGTTCAAATAATACTTTCAAAGCTAATAAATAACTTCTATCTTGTCTTGATGTTAAAAGTTTTGCAAAACATTTGTAATACGCTTATTTTCCTAGCTAAACCTGTCTATCTTATTGTGAATATTTTAAAAACAATACTAAAGAATCTACTATATCTATTATTTTTAATATTCTCAATAAAATTTAATACTATAATATTATATTACACTGCAATCAATAATTAGATCGAAACACATTTGACCTTTGCTTGTAATGTTTTCAAATACAAATCATAAATGTAATATTGATGATATTACATTCATACATATTTTATAAAAAGCAATATTTTTAATGTATATTCATTAATGAGTTTAACATTTTTATTTTAATAATTTTAATGTATTATTGCGTAAACTCTTTCAGAATATAGCTAGAATAAAGAGCTAGTTTATCATGTGGTAATGCATTCCCGCTGTATCCCCACCACGTACGTTTGTAGGAGTCACAAACACGTACGAAATTTTAGTTAGGTTTCAGTGGAACAGAAATAGAAACTTCCACCATAGATTATGTAATAAAAAATTCTGTTCAGTAAACTTTTTATTAAGAATAAATTCCTTTTCCTCCGAACATTCACAAATTCATAAAATTGCATGTTATTTATAATTTCGTATATAATTTTAAACCCGTATTTTATTATTTGACTTCTTTTTAATTTTTCCGTATGAATATTTTTAAGTGAATCTGAATTTTCAATACGATTTCCGGCGGCCAGCAGCCGTCGGGGAAAAACGAGCAAAAGTGCCGAAAAGTTCTCTTGCCGTTAACGTTTGGAAAAACAAATTCGCCGGAGGTCCGCCAGAAGGTTTTTCCGATTTTCTCCGGTCGGTTAGAGAGAAAAATGCGGGATTATTTCCCAAATTAGATCACGACCAGCTTCGCCCCGGCGAAACCCATTATTGCTCCCCTTGATTTAGTATCAACGACAACCGCAAGGGGTACTCCACCACCACCATCGCCACCACCGCCGTTCAAATCAAATAAACAATACGCTATTATTTTTTCGATCCAAATACATAAACGGCCCGGGCGTGATGGGAATAAGGGCACCAAATGGCTGGCCCTTCGGGAGGTCCGCGGCCGTTAAACAACCGTGCTTCCTTTATCATTATTTTATTTTATATCCCGACCGAATATTAAATTTCATGAATGACGTACCAAATTTCCATTCAGGTACCACGTGAGGTTTGTGGGCGGTTGAGAAGGAGGCGATGTGCATTTCGCTGTTAAAGTATCTCCCGCTGCGACTCTAGTTCTTTCTGCTTCAACCACAGGAGAACCCATCGGTAATTCTGTAAAATAAAAAAAAAGTGAAAATTAAAGCATTATTAAAGTATTATTTTTTTTATCAGACCGATTAATGGACATTTTCTGTTTTAATTTTTTTTACTGCTATTTTTATTGCATCAAGCTAAGATCATCCAAAAGAGTATTGAATAAAGAAATACGTGCAATCACATATTTATGAGTACATATAAAGCAAATTAATTTATTAATTAATAATAAAAAAATAAAAAAAGCATTCGAATGAATCTTATATCGATATCAATCATATAATTAAAATGTAGAATAAGGGCCTTAAAAAAGCCACGTCACATTCTATAGATTTATTTTATTTAACGTGTATTCGAATCCTAATAAATACAACTACAAACTCAATTCATATATCAAACAATACAGTGTTTGAAATGTGAATTAAGCCATGTCTGATTTTATACTAAGGATTGGTTTTAATTGAAAGAAAGAGAAAGCAAATTTAATTAGCTAATGGATGAAGTGCTAAAAATAGAAACCTGATAAAACTTCAATAGAAAAAAGTATCACGTAATGTATTAGACAAAAAATTCGATAATTTAACATTTCGTACTTCTTTTGTAATTTCTCCCATTCATACATCTTTCTTTAACCATAAAGAATAGCAGAGGCGCCCGCTAAAACCCGACAAGGATCGCGAGCGTTACACATAAAGAAAACAATATTGTAATTTAATAAATATTTATGTTACGCTGCGCGAGTAATTTGTTTTATATCTTTCGTATCGTTTGTCAGAACGCAAACGAAAAAAAAATACATAATATGAGGGAAAAGCAGTTCCTACACTTGGCATTAGATATTCCGTTGATCTATGAGTTCCGTAACGTTTCGGGACATGCGGATCAAATTTTGACCGTCGGCCTTTTGTTAGCGATAAAATTGATATCCCCTTTGTGTCGGAAGGGATGCTGAAAATTATGCGATAGAAAATTCTGAAACCAGCGCCCTTTGCCATGTTTGAACAATACCTCAAAATTTTGCGTCTGACGCCCAACATTCAAATCTAAATATTATATCGATCGTGTTGTTTCAATATTCAGTGAGATATTTCGAACACTAGTAAATTCATTGTTCATAAATGTGACTAATATTTGTTTAGTGACAATTAAACTCACATTATTTTTAATGCACTTTTTTAGATGGAAAAAATGTAGTAAAATACATAATAGAAAAATATATGAATGCCAAAAAGACGGCAAAATGATTAAAGAGCTGCCGGTGATAGTCATCAGATTAATGACCATCCTATTCAATCTTATTCAACTCGTAATTAGATTAAGCTACCTTTCAACTAAACAGTAAGAGGTTGCTTAAATAATATATGATAGATACTGAAATCAAGAAAAGAACCAGATGATATAGTCTTCTGCAGATCGACAAGTATCTTACCATTATGTTAAAAATATTATAAAAAATACTATAAAAAAATCCTCAAGAGTTTTTCATTATTTATTAAGTGACTGCAACTGTGTTAATGTAAAAGAAACAACTAACGATATTTTTACAGATTAAAAACTGACAAGTAAGCTGCTAAAAGACAATGTTGTAACTATACGTAAATCTAATCGTGTAAATATAGATTTAATTAACATAAACCAACTAACCTATAATAATATACTATAAGTTTATGTTAATAATTTGAAGTAAGCCTCCAGTTATAGAATTATTTATCCTACACATTATTTTTATTTTTCCTTCCCCAAATGCCCAGTTGTTCAGGGAAAGATTTTTAAACTTTAAATAGCCGTTATATTTTCTTTATTGTTTTTTTAATAAACTAATATACATTTAATTTCTGTATGCATCAGAATAACTACAAATTTAATAAAATTAGTTTAAGTATATTAAACATGTATTTCAATATAATAAATAAGATAAGATGCTTTTTACGATTTATTTTAATCCACCTTTCAAAATATTAAAAAATACTTATGCTTTAATTAAGCACTATAAAATATGATTAAATTGATTATTGGTATTTGTTAACCAATATTACTTTTCCTATCGTATTGAAGATCAATTCCGGATTGTTGCGTATATATTTCGTTGTGATTGAGCACTCTAAGCTATTAACAAATTGGTACAGATTCATTGGAATGAAGTGTATTGGAACACTGACCGAATTGGATTTGTGTTTTATTTTAAAGTGATTTTAATAACACGTTTATTTATTATGAGTTTTATATCATATTGAGCTATTATATATTATGTTCATGTAAATGAGATCTTTATAAGCATTTAACATATTAACAGTATTGATAACTTGAGTAGGATCAATAAACCGACATAAAACTTTTCCTCGTTAACGCAGAAGTTAAAGCTTCGTATAAACATTTTAATATACTGAAAGCTTTAAAACGGATAAATATTATACGTTTTGTTCTAAAACCAAAGTCATAATAACATTTCGTTTTTGGATAACTTTTAACGAATTCAACATATAAAATTAACAAAAATATAAGATTTATCATATTATCATGGCATGTACATACATAGCGATAAAATATACATTACTTATGCAGTGCGCATTATCGTTAAACTATTTAGCCATAATATTATTTTATGTTCTTTTAAAATAATTAAATAATTTTATAAATGCTTTTTACATATTTTTGAACTTTTTAAATATATACAATATATTTTGGATTATTTAAAATTAAATGGACACTTTTCTTAATGGTGCAATTGATTTCTATGTTTTACTAAAAATGTTAAAAAAAAATATTTATATAGAAATATTCATATTTATATATAAATAAATTTAAAATTGTTTAAATAACAGAGCTTAATTAAAACATTATAAATCAATGTGAATAAAAGCTGATATCCAGTCACTTTTATTAGAAGCTGATCTCAATATCTAGGAGCTTTCCGCTCGTCGTCTTCAAATATTTTCAAGATGGGTTATTATAATAAAGAAAATTAATTATTAAACGGAACAGACGGCTTTTACGTGTCTTCCCATCTGGTCGAAGGCGTCACGTTTTAGTGTTCGCGTAAAGTTTCATCCGCTCAAAGCACAAGGGCGTAGTTTCACGGCGCGAGCTTTATAAATACTGCATCGTTATGACGCGAAATAATTGATAATAATCACTAAATTTCTCACTTATACATTTTGCTTAAAATATTCATCACTAGTTTGAAATAAGAAAATCAAAAAAAGTATGGTGATGAGTTTTCTTTCGAATTATATTTACAATTTTATGAAGCCTAAATATAAATAAAAAAAGAGCTTATTATATATCATAAAAAAATCATCATAATATTCATCTTTTATAATTTCTATTACTACGTGTAAGCCGTAGATATTTTTATTATTAGTCTGGTATAGATATTTTACGTGTAACCCAGATATTTTAGATGCTACTCACTTACCTAAAGGTATAGGTAAGTGAGTAGCATCTAAAATATCTGGGTTAGCCTATAGTTAGGTATACCTAATATTTTTGTAATAATTTCTGGGAGATCGGGTAATACATAATTTTGATTGGTAATGTTGATTATAAAGATCTGAAGAAAAATATTACTTAAATAGTTTTTCAGAAAAATATGTTAAAACAATACCTTAAAAAAATTAAATTATCGATAACTTATTGTTTTTTATTTGTAAATCTTATCTTTTCACATTTACTTAGATCAATTAAATCAAATTTTATATTTATTTAAGACATATTTTTTTTAAATACATACAATGAATTCTTTATGAGCTAAAGTATCTCATTATTAATGAACTTTTAATATCACATATGTACAAATTAACTAGATTTTAATTAATCATCACGATATTCATTTGTGAGAAAAGAAAAATTTAGCTAAGCCTAATCTGTGATGATGGATCATAATTATCATTATATAATAATCAATAATTCCGATCTCCTTGACACTATAGAAATTAAGTCTTTCAAGTCAATTGTTAGAGATTTATATACTACTCATCTATCGGGATGGTTAATATTATTATAATTAAATATGACGTATTGTTTTACATAAAAAAATAATATCGCTTTTGTTTTTTTTTTAAATAAATCATAATAAAAATCATACTATAATAAATATTTTCTTATTTAATTCCTACTAGTAATGTTGTAATTTAGGGCAAATTGTTTAAAATTTTGCTCCGCCTAGTTTTAAAATTAATCGGACTTTTACTGCAATAATATGCTTAATGTTCTTGAATGAAGATATACCATCTATCTAAGATCACGCTCCGTTAAATCCTTTAAAGGTACGTTTCTCCTGATTTCCTATTTTCTCGGTTGAGTATGATCTTCGATGTAAAAGCTTTTAAACCGCAATGGAGTAATTTTCCCACCGCACTTCTTTATGGCGCAAAATAATTGATAATAATTACAAAATTTCCTACTACGTCTCTGAAAGATTTATCTTACGGACAGGGACGAATCCATCAATTCTACGTGTTTACCGGCGGGGAAAACTTTTTTCCATTGCGGCCCCTACCAGCACCGTTGTCCGCTTAAATTATGTTACACTTTTTCCTCTCCATTATCCGCATTATGTTCCTTTCTTTTCCTGTTTTTTTTTGTTCGTTGTAGAACGAAATTTATTACGCAGAATTCTAATGTGCGTCTATATATCAAGATTAAGTAATTAAACAGCGCTTTGTTTTCGCTGCGTCTCGAGATTTCTCTCGCGTTTGGCGTGATGTAGTATAATTGATTTGAGGATATATGACATTGGAGAAGTTTGCGTGTTTGTGTTTTAATAAAGTTTTCTGCTCTTATTCATATATTAAATTAAGATTGTTTAATATGCGTACCAAGTTAAACTATTTTTTCTCCATTTTCGCGTTGAAATAATAAACAAGCTCAAATAATACTTGTAATTTCTATAATATCTACCATTTATTGACGTCAATGGGTCAGGTTGATAAATAAATCCTTTTGCCAATTTTTCACCTTTCATTCACCAATAATAAATCATAGGGAACATATGATTTATTATTTTGCTATATTGGAACAAGTCTGAAGGTTGTTCGTGGAGCGTGTATATATCGGAAGCTTATAAATTATTGACAAGTTTGAATTATATGATAATAATATTTATAAAGTGAATAAATATTTTAGAAATAGAAATCTAGTCGCAAATGCTATATAATTTGATAATAAATATAATAAAAACCATGAACCCGAAACACAATAGAACTTACAAAATTAACCGTGAGAGAAGAATCTAAATATTTGTTATGGTCTTAAGAATTTTATTAGAAAAATAAAGATACAAGTTATTTTACTTTTAAAAGCAAGTAGCAACAAGCTTATGCTTAAATCTGTATTTAAAATACATTAGTTTTAGTTCAATAATTCAAGATATTCATCCATTGATTAATTTCTTCTTTGGACATAAAATCATAAGAAACTTCTGAAAAAATGTAATACTATTTTGTTTATGGCAATAGGCAAACTGTATAAAGACAGTGTCGTAAATTTATTGCTATAAAATATGACATGTTATTATTATATAAAATAATCAACCGTAATCCTTAATTATTTATAAACTAAAAGAAAAGTTACGATAGCTATTAAACTTTATAAGGAATGTAAAAAAGTTTTTAAAACCAGTTTTAATAAAACGGGTAGTAAAAGAATATTCTGTCTTGAACTCTACGCGCAATGGGTGTCGAAAAAAAAGGAGGTTCATTAAAAATATGTTTTATAAATTTTGTGTAATATTGTGGTTGTGCAAAGAGTTTTAGATTACGAAAATAATGGCAAGGCTTTTAATAATAAAATATAAACCTTGAAAATGACAAAGATTTGGCGTCAATTATGAATACCTAAAACGTGCAGCACATCCAGTATTGCACAATAGCCACTCAAACTTTTAAAAAACATCACCGTACCATAAAAACTAATATCATATATGTTTCGCATTGTGAATCGAGTAGCATTATTGTTATTTTCAGTTAATTAAAAATGGTATTCTTACAAGTTCAGAAATATTTTTGAGGAACATTTATACGGAAAAAATTGCTTATCATCCGTCTTTTTTTTATGAGTGATGGAATATAATTTGCTGAGTTATTGCAAAAAGTTGTATGTCACTAAGCATTTCTTTAAGCTACTGAAGGGTGCTCTCGACAAATAAACTATTCTCAAAGAATTCTGACATTTTAATAAAAATTCTGACCTCAAAATTTGACCCTAAAATTAATAACAGAACTAATCAAACTAGTGAATGTCAATAAAATATCAGGAGAGAAAATATGTAAAATTGATTTTAATCTCATTTATAATTTACCATGTTGAGAATAACGGCAATTTAAAAGTGTAATTTAACCACAGAACAGAGAATATATAGAAGAGGCGTAAAAATTCATATGCGTTTATTTGACGAAATCTGCAAATACAAATTAATAAAAAATAAAAATCAACTATATACCGGATTTATTACCACCTTAAAAATTAATTATATTAAAAATATTGAATCATATCTTTTTTTGCGAATCGCATTTTTTTAAATATTATTGTTTTAATTTAAAATATTCTTAGGATATATAAAAGACTGTCATTGATAGGCCCTTTTGGAACCCTAACGATAGACGCACAATTTTTTTTGAAACATTTTTCATTAGATTTATTTTACACTACTAAAAATGGTTTTCGAAAAATTAAGAAACATGCAGTAACTTTAATTAATTTAACATCGAATAATACAAATAAAGATTTTACATCCTCGGTAATGGGCTTAGATGCTGTTTAAGAACCTTGGGAAATAAGATACCTCAATAAAAAGACGTTTATGCGCGAAAATTAAATATTCACACTCTCTTTCAGAAAATCGGCTTAAAAAGCTCAGATGCCTTCAACATATAAAATATGGAATAAGAAAAATTACTGCGCTTAAAAATCAATAGTTATAATAATATAATGTTAAACTTGCTGTGATAATTTATTTTGTAAAAACAATAGTTACATTCATTTATTTGTATTTTAAAATTATATTAATGACAAAATTCTTATTTAAAATATGTTATACAAAAAAATGTATTTGTATGATGGATACGAGTACGGCCCTTTCGGGTAATAGTTCAGACTTTCGACGCACAATGCAAAGGGCTTCAATGTTTATATTCGTATTTGTACGCAACAATTTATTCATTTAATATGAAAATACAAACCTATGTATTACAATATTTTTAAATTTTGCCAAAAGTGTCTTTCCCTCTTTATCAAAGTATGAATTTGAATTCCGGGAGACTCTTTATAAACGAAACCATTGCGGTCGTAGATTTATAATGACAAACATATTAAAAATGAATTGTGACTGAGCAAACTATTCATATTGTACACACTTATTGCTGATTTAAATAATTTACGTTACGGTAATTATGTAGTTTCTGAGTGTCTTTCGCGATTATAAAAAATTCAAGCATTTTTTGAATTTCTCCGTATTTTAAACGTGTAGCTAAAAATGGCAAATAATACTGGTTTGCCACCCACGAATTTGCTATTTCTGCTCTAAGGCCTAACGTACGGCTCAGTAACGATAATGTACTATAGTTTTTAATCACACTGTACAATGTTTATTATACATATTTCGAATCGCTCGCCATCCGTCGCTTCGCACGGTGCTTACTACGGTCACGTGACGTGACAAGACTTTGCACTTGCGCCGGTAATTGCACGATCGTTTCCGAAAACCGTCTCGCAATATCGGGAAACCGGCACATCTGCCCAATCGCGTTATTGCGTGCCCCACTAATCAGATTGATGTATTAAAATCCCTTTTCCATTATGGAGTCTCAAATCCCAGAGCCGCGGCGGGGGTGTTGATTTAGAAATCCCCGCTCATGAAAAATGCAAGGCTCTAATGCTCCGTCGTCCGGGGTCAGTCCCGATCCGAACAATGACACTTATTAAAGCCGCCACCGCCGTCGGAAAATCCCCAAGAATTTTTATTGCGAATTTCGCCTCTCGCGGTGATGTTGGACGGTCGTAAAACGGTTTCACGGCGTGGGCGATTTTCGCCGGATCGTTACATTGTATCCATTATTGATGGGTATGGTTAACTCGACTACGCCGACTTGTTTATTTTCATCTCGTTCGGGTTTGTGAAGCAAAATTTTTCCAGCTTAAAAAATATAATCAGCTGTAACATTATATAAGACAGCGCGGTGGATTAGGTCAATGCTTCCCAGCGCCACGGAACATCACCAAGGAAATTGTGTAATTTTAAGAAAACGCTGACAGCATTTTCGTTTGCACTATTAAAAAAATATATTTTAAAAGCATATACAATGCGTAAATAGCATGCTACAAAAAGTAATACAGTTTTGTCATCAGCAAAAATAAATGTAAACATATTATTATCTACATAATGATATGTATACATTAATGTATTTATGTGACTTTATTTATATATGTACTAACCTTCCAAATAAGGTAACATTAAACCAGGATTTATTATTTTTAATTTACTCAAAATTATAATAAGGCTTAATAAGCATACAAATAAAATTAAATTATTCGAACTGATTACACTTGAGTGGAATATTTTTTTTAACTTTGCTACAGCAGTATAAGACGCGTTATTATTAGTGAAAAATTGTGGATCTGTATTTTTGTTTGCAAAATCTCTAAAAGCTTTCAAAATTAAATATAAAAAAACGAATAAAATACTGCTGTCGTTTGAAATAAAATATGCTACTTTTATGTACTCTAACACGTTAAAAATGCACCGTTAACTTTAAGGTCATATAAACGACTATTTTCAATATTATGAAAAAGAAATAAGCAACTCGTTTTGACAAAAGGTCCAATAACAACACAAAATATCTTATATGGTACTACATAAAGAATGGGAATATAGGCTTTAGTACCTGTTTAAGTTATATTTGGAAGCCGATTCTATCTTTCGTTCACGGATTTTCTTCAGTAGCTTTAAATACTCAGGATGCCATTAAATTTATGTTTTGCAAGGTTTTCTAATCTTAATATTGAAATTTATTTATTTTTTAATAACGTATACACATTTTAAAAGAAATCATTTGATATTTAAAAAAAAAAAAATAGTTTCTGCGTGATAGTTTATAAGGATGCGCATTTAAATACATAATAACATCATAATTATGATGTGAAACAGACATCTCTTTCTTTTACAAGTAATTCATCTACTTACGCAACTTAAATTGCAAAGAATAATTTTATGAAGACCAAAAATTTCGTTTGTCTATATAATTTAAAAAAGGTGCTTAGATATTTAAATAATTAATAAAACGATTAGGAATTTTAGACGTACTGTTTTATACGCTTAACTTAGGCAATTGCTAACCATTACAAAGTGTTTTCAACAATAGTAACAATGAAAACAAAATAAGGAACTAATTTAAAATACAATAAAAATTGAATCAATGTTATTTTTTAAATTGAATTTTAAAAATAATGTGCAGTTAAAAATACTCATCAATGATTTTTTCATACTTGAAATAATATTTTAATATATCAATGTCTCTTGCGAATCACATTTGCAGATGTGGTAGGCCAATTGCATCGCTTGATTATTCGACCAACGAAATATATTCACGCATTGAATAAGTAAAACCATAAAATGGAACGTTCGAAGTTCGTTAATGCAAGGAGTAGATTACGATAGCGATTTTTACCCTAGATAGACGCATTGTCTTTTGCATTCATTACCTATAAAAGGGTAGTTTTGATGGTGCTTAATGCGTGATTAACGGTCGGACTTGCTAACAGAGTTTATGTTAGCACATTTGTTGCAATTGTGATATTGAGTATTTTCCAATTGTTATTAGGTCTTTTGTCGAAACGCGTAGCTATTTGCTTTTTATAAGTTTGAAATTGACATTTGAATGATTTAAGCGTTAAAAGCTCAGCTGCGTATACCTCTGACAGCTCTAAAAGCTTTGCCCTGTTATTAAATAGAAAAATCGAGCATACTACAAAAAAGTAATATTTTATTAAATTAAAAATTATGTTCAATCAGTAAGGATTAAACATAATAATAATAAAAAAATATTCAAGTCTAATACCTAATTTATCTTAGCCTAGCTAACAATTATTGCTTTCTTTCTATTTTCATTATTTTAATAAAAATAATACATTTAAAACTAGTGTCATCTATTTTTTTAACCGTACGTTTGCCAATATATTTTTTATATTACAATAAACCGATTTTATAAAATATATAATTCATTATATCACTTTTTTTTAGTTATTTTCTAATTTTTTCAGAATTGTAAATAATAATGGTTAGAAACAAATACTGTGTATTTATTAAAGTTACTTATTCAAAATTACTTATTATAGTAAAATTAACATTTTATAGACTAATTATCATATTTTTATTAATCATGCTATATTTATTTACTCGTTCTACTTAAACTACGCTACAATGTATGTATGTAAATGAAACAAGAATGGTTCTTTCTAACTAATTGCAGGTTTATTTGCGTTAAATCTTAATCCCGGGCGCTTTAAGTATGGACCGCTAGTCATTAATAAGAATAAGTTATATTAACGGGCTGAGATTAGGTCTTTGAAGAATCGGCAAAATCCTTGAATATTTTTTTTATTATTAAACTTCTGGAAATTTACCGCTTTATCGTAAAAATATTTAATACAAGTAATCAATTCATGATAATTAGATGTATTTTTTTATAAATCATTATTTATATTGCCAAATGTTCCATATACTTAATATGCTAAAAAAATCTATAAATAATACATCATCGTTTGTACACAATTCAGAAATTTCATCTCACATTTTTTAAATCTCTCCCTAAGATGAATGCGACTGCGAATAAGGGCCCAAAGCAAAATTGTTACTGGAGTCCATTTATTTATACTATTAGATTTATCGAGTTTTCGTTCGACATAACGGTATTTACATCGAAAATGCAACGATATAAATATACGGCGGCCAATTCTCGCACAGAATTGCCTTACGCGCCTCGGCCGGAAAATATGTGCCAAGTTATTCTCATAGTGCTCCTTTCGCTTCATTTAACGCGTTAGGCGGCTTGTTCTTTTCTTTTTTACGGTAGTATATATTTTTTATTTTTTTCCTCCGTGGGACAAAACAAATCTGCAGGTTTTCGGCAATCAGGCGCCAAAAGGCCGCCTTCCCGTGGGACAGGGGTGGTAAAACGAACAGGGGGTGAGATATAGAGACACGTGGGTGGTCTGAGATCCGACTCCGAGAGACTTGAGAGCCTTTTTTGTTGATTAAAATGAGATGTTCTCGCTAAAAAGGACTTTTTTTCTATGACGTCGCTTTCCTATCACAAACGCCACGGTTATATTATTAAATTATTTATACATACACACCTTTGTGTATATGTATCATATATAATACACGTGCAAGTGTTTGTGTTCGTAGCATAATTCTAAATTCCGTACGTGAACGCCGAAAAATGAAAAAACTAATACTCCTTTGATGGTATTATATTGTTAAGAATTCTTTTCTTCTTAACAACTTATAAATAATATTCAAAGTTACTTTAGCTTTTTAGCATTCAAAGCGCTTTTTAGTTAAAAAATTGAATTCTAACAATTAAGCTATCTTATCGTATAGAAAGGTTGATCTCAAAATGGTCTATTAACGTTATTCAGAATTGATTCAAAGTGGTGTGACTTTTGCAGCCAGTAAGGCGCCATAAAATCTAATTACAGTTGATTTTATCAAATATGTACAATACATACAAATGTATGTCAGTAGGGGCGGTGAAGATAAAGTGGGAACTCCAAGTAATTATAAATCCGAGAGTCTGCGCTGTAATTGTCGTTGGTTGCCGGTAATTTTTTGAGTGATTGCGGTTCATCGTGTGCTTGACAAGTGCTAGCCAGTAATTAGTGGTGTTAAGGTGGCCATTTAAGGAAGTTTTAACAAATAGAAAACAATTTAAAACATTATTATTCAAATACAAAGTCAAATGTATTATTTCTAGGCGTGAGAAACATGAAAATTTGTTTTTTTCGTTGTGATAATTTATATTTTTTATTTGTTTTTAAAATTTTAAATAACCTTTGTGCAACTTTTTGCCGATTTTTTAACGCAAAACAACTGTCGTTAACATAAATTATAAATCCCATTGATAATATCTGTGAATTTTATTTATATGCATTACTTTCTACTATTAAATTTATTTCGTAAATTGACCTAACTATTCCTGTTGTATAAACTGTTTGGTATAATTTTATATGACGGTAAAAAATTAGTTTATAGATATATAAATTGTCACTGATTTTCAAAAACCAGTGCTACCTAAAAGTCATGGGTGTAAATACTATACAAAATAATATGTTTTTATAATTAGTAAAATTATTATAATTATAAATCAAAATAATTTATATGTATAAAAAATGGTGGTAATAGGTCAAATTTTCCCTTCATTGATTGGGGCTATCTTAAAACATGGTTACAAAAAAATTTGTATCATTGTGAAGGCTATTCAAAAATAAAATAAAAAATTTAACTTCGTTCAAAAAATCATGCAGAAAAATTATAGGACAGAAATGTTCTATAAAATATTTATTTGTATAGAATATTTAAAAATTCTAATTGTTTTACACCCAATCATTAAAAAATATTCGATCAAAGTATTAAAAAAAAAGTGGAGATTTTAGCTATAAAATGGTCAAGTTTTAGTATACTGAAACTTTTATATAACGCAGCTGGTTTTTAAAGTTTAAAAATCATGTAAATAAAGTAAATCTGGACATTTGGTCAAAAAAATTTTTTTTTTCGAAACATTTAAAAAGCTAATGAAAATAAGGTGTTTTTATTTTATTTTTATTTTTTTAATATCTAATTAGGAAATATCTTCAAAATCAACTTGCGCATCTTTGATCATGAACATTTTTTTATAGATCAGCACTAACTTCACGATAGTTTCGTTTCATTTTCGGTCGTGTAACAACTCACCAATTTAACATTTACACCAATTTAAAAAATAAGTAAGGTAATTACAGCGAATAGAAATATCAATGTTTGTTATCTGGTGAAGGTCCTTTTTGAGCCATAGTTCAGGCAAAAAAACACTTGTTCTCAAAAGTTCATAAAGAAAGATATAATATTAATTATTTTAACTCTATATTTTTAAACTGAAAAAAGTAGAATTTAATAAAAACTACAGTTGCGAATCGTAGCTAGCCAAATAAAACCTCATAATTATTTTTCACCACAATTATACTAAAACATATCACAAAAATATGATTAACACAAATTGAGAGCTAGCAATATAATCTATACATATATTATTTATTTTAAACATAGTAAAATCATTTGTACTGAATAGAAAAACTCAATGCGTTTCAGTTGCAAAAAATGTTTTGATTAAAATATTGAAACTATGTGTATATTTGTGCTTTTGCTTTATTAATAAATTATTCATAAATTCCTAAATATAATATTATGTTTTATTAATCTACGGTACGAATAAATTAAAATTTAATAAATAATCTCACAGCTTCAGTCAGATTAATTAGCCACCGCGACGTTTAACTTTAATATTCACTATTTAATATAAGTGCTAGTGGAAATCTCAAGTTTATCAATATCCGAGAAACTTGGACCGTGTTGATAAAATGTAATAGTGTTTTACATTATTAAATGCGCGGTCGAGATTTATTACTGGACCGACTGCTTCATTAATGAGAGGAGCGACCTAGGGATGCGAACCCCACCCTTGAGAAGTTTCCAAAACTGAAACTTTCCTTTCGAGACCGAGATGAAATATTTCAATCCAATTAACTAATTCAAATGTTTATCTTCGAGCCGTTTTCTGCAATTTAAACTGTATAAAAATATTTAGCGATATTTGTGCGAAAAATTTGCCAAAATCCTATATACAATAAAGCTCCTTTTGAGCGAGGATAACGCAAGGATGTAAACACGATATTATAACATTGTAATACTTTGTTTTTATTCACAGGAAACAAAGGCCCCGAGAGCCCTTGGGGTGAAAGCGCACTGATATAGTATTAGCCATTTTGCCTTAACACAAAATAAAATGTATTCTATGTTCAGACTACGCATAAACAAGGCATAATATTGTTTCGTGCGATTTATTTGAAATTTTACTTGTATAATACCGTTAAAATTTAAAACGGATTATTTATGTTAAAATAAAAAATAATTTGTATGAGATCAAAGAAAGCAACTTTTTTTCCAAGAAATATTATATATAAAAGCAAAGTTAGAGATATTAAATTTAAAAAGGAGTGCACAAAGGAGATGCTTTGTCACCGACTCTGTAAATTTTTGGGGGTGAATAATTATGCAATATAATACCAATAAAAAAATCCACCGTCACTTATAACATAAAAAATATCGAAATATGATAATGCTGCTATAAAAATATCAAATATAAGATAACTTATATACATAGTATAAAATTACAATGTTAAGAACATATATATGCCTAATGTTACATATAAATTAGATCTTTGAATAATAATGAAAATAGATACTTGTCACATGATACATATACCAGTATTAAGTACTTTTACTCAATGATAAATATCTAAAAACCTTGAGCTTTAAATGGACCTTGGTATTTTAAAATTTGTATCGTGTCTGAAGAATCATAGATTTTTTAATTTCGTAATATATAATTAAATTAAAATCGATCTAGGTCATCATTAGTGACTATTGATTGGAAGCTGTATGGCATAAAAGAAGCTACTAATAAATCATCTTTTTTCATGCCATACAAACACGATTATTTGCGATGATAAATTTATTCTCTACTGTATTTACAAGTGAATCATTAGCGAATAATTGATCGTCAACACTTGATTGGGAACCACACACTTCAAAGATCATATGATATTATTCACCAAAGTTTCTCGACTAGAATCTATCTTATGAAAATGAAACATGTAAATAATGCGTTACTTTAAAAACAGCCAGGACTATTTAATCGAGAGAAAGTTTTATTCTGCATGCAAGACACACCTGGGAAAAAGTTTGTGCATTAGGGTGGGAAATCCTACCTCACTCTTCATATTCTCCAACTGACTATTACCTTTTTTGGTGCTAAATAATTACATAAGAAATAAACAATTATAAAATAAAGAATATACTAGTATAATTTTCGTTTGATATTTACCAGAGCTAGTACACTTAAAATAAAAATCAGTTCAAACAGACCGTTCAAAAGACTTGTATGATAGGAGAATAGACTTAGCCTATAATAACGAAGTTCAGAATCAACGGATATGTATATAAGTAAAAATATCAAATTGATTGATTTTTTATTTGATCAAAATTTATATGCATATGTGTTTTGTATATTATTTATTAAATAACAACTATAAAAATTCTGTTCCGTAAATGTAACTAAGCAATCTGTTGGAGTGGCGGAAATGAACGTTCCGAGACAAGGGACGACAGAGGGAATAAGGAAATGGGAAAAGGAAACTTCATAGTGGACATATGCCATGAAAATGAGCAACCGGAGGAAGTCATTAAGTTTAATATCTCAATTATGGCAATTCCACGCTTCCTGCCGAAGCACTTATTATCGCAAAGTCTTGAGTTTACTATCGTATCACATTTTCTCCCGTTGCTTATTTATTATTGTGAAGTTTCCGCAGTCAGAGTTAATTTCGTCGCTCGATAAAATTTAAAACTAACGAAGTTAGTTATTACAGCAGCTGTGTGTGGATGAAAACAACATTTCAACCTACACGTACAAAATAATAGTGTATGGTACGGCGAGCGAGATCGACTAACTTTGGACGTTCATGTTGACTGACAAGATTCAGCAAATTTCAACGTTAACTTTCAAAAGTATATAAACACGTTTAATCGCACGTAAAATATCGTTAAGTGAGCCTTGTCTTGAAATAGCCTTATTATTTTGCTAATCAGTCATCTTATTTTCAAGTTTAATTTTAATTTCAATCAAGAGAGCGGCTAGAAATATCAGATAATCAAAACAGTCATATTTAAAAGGTTAATAAAGGGTTAAATTATAATATTCGGAGAAGAGTGAATCACAGATAAATTGCGTAGCAACAATCAACTCCTTTCTTAGTCGTATTGAGGACAAACCTTACAAACCCGCATCACCAAGGTTTGTAAGCCCTTATGTATCACCTAGCCTAATATAAATAATTATTTAATAATATAATAAACTTCAGGAAACAAATAAAGTAACTACTGTTAGTCTTTTATGTTATTAAAAATGCGAAGCAATTAAAATAATAAGTAATGAAATGCATTAAATTTATTGCACTATTACTACATCATCATTATATAGTAAAAAAGAATATGTTTTTGATAATATAGCAATGATGTACTACAAAATGTGTATGTATATATATATATATATATATATATATATATATATATATATATATATATATATATATATATATATATATATATATATATATATATATATATAATATGTGCATAGAATTTGTTTTTTAGATAGCTTATCAAAGGAGAAAGAATTTTTTTATCTATTTTTAATCCGAGGAAACATCTGAGGAAACACTTCTATGATTACCAACAATGAAAACGCGTAATGGTAGTGTATATAATTTTATTGCCGCATAAAATTATATTTGATCCAAGTATAAAATAATTGCCAACCATAAAATCAGCTGGTGCTCATTATTATTTCTCGTATTGGCATTGTCTGCGTAAACTTAAAAGTTACTGTGAAGCCTTAGAGGTAGGTCAAAACCTTTGTGGTGTCCTTTATCGTTCTAAGGACGAACTGTTCTGTGTTGTTGTAAGTTGCAGGACCCTCAAGCTAGGAGTGTCCATTGGTAAGCAGTATATGTCAGCTAAAAAAATATTCTTCGAGGGTATGTGGCCAAGCGGAAACCATTACTTCAAATGAATCATCCTCAGAGACGATTTTTTGACGACCACGAAGGAGAGAAAATGGTTCTCTGGACAGTTGAGTGAACTAATCACCTTTAATTCGTTCGCAGACGTTCTGAAGAACAATATAAAGACCAGTATTTGACTGCAACAGTTGAGTACGGGAGAGGCTCTATAATGCTTTGAGGGTGTTAGATTGACAGAATTCACGAGAGACTGAAGGCAGATGGCTACATGAAAATATTAAGGCAGTATACTATTTCATCTAGACGTTATTTAATTGTGAATTACTTCATCTTACAGTAAGACAACGAGCCCAAGCACACAGAAAAAAATATAAAAAAATTGGAGCAAAAATTGTGCTGGGGGTAACATCAGAAGTAATGATAAAAACAAGACTAGTACATAAAACTGGTCAAAATCGCTCTAAATTTCAGAGTCAGTACACTGACATTAAATATTCAGAGTTCAGCATTTGACATTTAACACTTGAATCTCCACAACTGGTCAGTTGGCGTGGGAATTATAGTCTGCTGGCTGATCCAGAGAGCTACAATTCGGATCCGGGTACTGAACCGAAAATCAGTAATACTGCTAAGATATTATAAATAGCTGACTTCAGAGATCTTCGAGCTGAGAATATGTTGATACATCGGCGCTAATGGACTATATACCTTAATCTTTGTTGTTACTGCAACTTGACGTCCACATGAGTGAAGCCATCGTCATATATAACGACCAGTTACAACTGATTTCGCGATTGATCATTAATTCGTGCTTTAGTCAAATAAATATTATTTTACAGACAGTGGTTCTTTTTGGAAAACTTTATATATTAATAATCATTATTAGAAGATAATTATCTAAACCCTAATTTTAAACTTCAAAAAATAAATCTTAAAAGCTTGGCACAAAACATTATAGCATGAGTCACTATTAGGGATTCCAATCCCGGGATCCCGAATCCCGGGATCCCGGGATCCCGAACGATTTTCAATACCCGATGAGTCCCGGGATTATAAAACATAATCCCGAATTTTTCGGATTGGTTGATTTATCAAGCACAATCGAATTATTATTGACAACATCGTTATATTTCGTGTACAAACTTGCGCGAGTTGCACGTGTCATCTGTGAATCTTTGAGGCTGTGAGTCTGAACGTGCTTTTTCAGCAGCAGGCTGCTTAGGAACCAAAATCAGATCAAGGCTAAATGATAAAACACTTGATGCTTTGATGTTACTTCGTGAGTTTTATTCAAAATAATGTTTTTAATTAATTGTGTCTATGAATGTACATACCTATGTACATACATTGTCAAAAGTTAATTTTTTTCTTCTCAAATAAATATATAAGACCTTTTATTTTTTATTTTTATTTTATTATTTTCTATTTTAAGTCCAAGACTAAAATTATACGTACTTTATACATTGTACGTTATAAAAAACAGATGTAAAAATATATTGTATTATTCATTTTAAATTATTTTTATCGATAAAATAACATGAAAATTATCCCGGGACTGGTCCCGGGATCCCGGGATCGACTAATTGCAATACCGAAATCCCGGGATCAAAATTTTGGCCCGGGATTGGAATCCCTAGTCACTATGAATAAAACTAAAAAATAGCCAATAAAACAGTTTTTAGTAAGAAATACTGTGCGATACGTCTTAAGTCTAGACATAGAAAATAATAATTGTGCAGCGCATTAGATACCAAATGCCACATTATAATTTTGTTATTATATTTTATAAAATAATAAATTCTATTACTTTGTAAATTTACTTTCATTATTCCATTTTAAATCGTCTGCTTTCTTAGCCATACCCATTATTTTAATTATGATTAAGTACGTAAGATTAAATTTTATTACTGAGAACTCAATTCACTCTTTTTGCTTTATTATTAAAATACATTTTAAAAAGCAAAATTGTACTTGATGCTTTTAATGAATTAGTTCTGCTAAGAATGATGTTTTAACAATTTTAATTATTATTTTTATTTTTCTCAATCGTCTCACTGTAAAACATATTTTTGTATAAATGTAATTAATTCAGCAGCAATTTTTAGTGAATATATCATGTATAATAAATATATCTATTACTTTCATTAAAGATTAATGTGTTCAATAAATACTTTGAACATACAAAGAGCACGATTTTATTTATCAAATTATGCAATTAACAATAATATTAGAATTATATTCCCAACATTTTTTAAATTATAAAACTATTCTCTTGGTGCTTTTGTATTATAGAACTTTTAGGTCTTAATTGGACAATATCATAATCGCACTACATTAGTTAAAGATTCGCGGTTTTAATTAACACTTTTAAATGTTATTGTTACGGAGTTATTTTTCTATGTTAAATAAGAATTATAGTTACTTGTGTAAAAATGGATTAAGAATCACAAAAAAAACTATTTATGAAATAACTTTTTTTTTTTTTTTTAAAATATTTTAGATGTAAAACAAACCATAGAAATAGCATTTATCTATTTGACATAATAAATCCGATAAAATATATGTTGACTAAATTTGTGTAAATAAATATACACTTGACACAAAAAATACATTTAAATTTATATTGAACACCAACTGTGATTTTTGTTTACATAATATATCGGTAGTATAATACTTTTTGCTAACTATTTTCAATTATATTTATAAATTCAACATAAATCAATACCATGTAAATTTCACACCAAAAGAAAGTAAAGTGGATAACAACTCTTTTCATTAATTCGATTCAACTCGGTAGTGAAATCGAAATAATATAAGTTTGGTAGCGACAAAGGAGATTAATTGTAATAATAAAAATTATTTACTTCGTATAATATATAACAATAAAACTAGATTTTCAATTCACAGTGAATAAGGGAAATAATTATTAGGAATATGGGATTACTCACCGACAACTTCCATGTAGCTTGTTTTCATTGCTGTGTGAAAAGATGGCGCATCAGCCGAAACTTCGCAGCGATATCTTCCTGATAGGGATGGAGTAACCGATCGCAAAACCAAAGAAGCAGGTCCCGATCTTCCAACCTGAAAGTGTATATTACCCAATATATGTAAAACATTACAGCATAAACGACACGGCGAGCATATTAAGATTCGTTCAAAAAACGCTTACGTCTACGTCGACCCCCTGCATCGGGAACACCCTGGTGTGCGGAAGCTCTTTGGGGATGTACCGGAAGAACTCCCTTCTACCCTTGTACCATTTGACGCTATAGAGGGCGTCCGTTTCGAGGTCGTATCTGCAGTGCAAGGTCACCGTGGCTCCAGAGGCCACAGCTTCCGGCACTGTGACCCTCACATCTTTCAGACCACCGGCACCTGAAAAATAAATAACATACATTTAACCCATAAAAATCACACCAAAGCACGTTGAGCTTACAATATGCAATTGTATTGTAGTCAACAAACATAAAATTCAAAAATAATAATAACTTAACACGAAATAAAACAAAGTTAACTACAGTAAAAAAGTCCATATTTACACAGTCACAGAAACGATAATATTGATTTTAACATTATATGAATGTGGCACAGACTTTTCTTCAGTCAACGTTCAACCATTTTATAAATACAAGTTTTGGACACTTTTTTATTATATATTCCATAATTTTCATAAATGACGATGTATTTGAGCAATATTATTACTTATAACTATAGGAATTGACATAATATAAGCACAACGTTAGTGCTACTGAGACAAATCGGTACGCAAATAAAAATGATTACAATGTTGCTTTCTTGTTTGTCAGCATAATAAAAAGCTCACGTATAATAATATGCATTTGTATATGCAACTTCAAGTTTTAAAAATGTAAATTACAATATATGCATTATATATAAAAATACTTTTAAATGTAGTAGTAGCACAATGCATTAAATAAATTAATTTACTTCATTAGCTAATTAATCATTTTGTTTACTTTATATAAACATACACAAAGATAAAGCACGAATATAGCTACAAAAATAAATTTTAACACCTATAGTATTTTATTTTCTAAATAATATTGAAAAAAATATTAGCTCATAAATTATTAGAACAAATTTGAGGTACCATGGAAAAGTGAAAGAAATCGCAACGTAGCTTATAAAAGATACATGATTAGTAAAAATGATTAAAGCAATTGCCCCAAAAACCAACATTCAACAGAAAATACTGCAGTTGTCAATATTGACAATAAGAAAACATGCACCTGTTTTTACCTTAATGCTACAATAACTTAATTTATAAAAAAATACAACAACTTAATTATATAAATAATTACTTTTAGATTTATAAATTTCGTTTGCAGAAAAAAATGGTAAAATTTTTTTCAAGTTTTTCTTTACTAATATACAAATCTCATTTACAAATATATTTGACTATCCTACATACCCTATTTATTTTAAGGTACGTAGCTTATTTATTTTAAGCTGGACTTTAGAACTATATTTTTTATTTTGTTTAAGGTAAAAAGCTTAGCTTTTGGATAAAAGAAGCTTTTTAAAATATATAGTTTTTATTTTCGTTCTAACATATATAAAATATTACTGTAATTAGTTCATGTTTTTTTAGTTTAATGTACTAAATGTCTATCTTGTTATTTTTCCCCTAAGGTAATTTATATTTAATAATAATATATTATTATTTATTTTAAACAAAATTATTATTTGTACATTGATATACTATGTATCATTTACAACGGATTTTTTTATATAAGTTCATTAATGTTATATTAACTATTATTATTGTTGTTTTTATAGTTCTATTTTGCCACAAAGATAAACTAATTATTTTATAAACTTCCGCATTACTTTGAAATTTGAGAAAATTAACGAAAAAATAACATGCTAGGAAAATAAAAAAAATAAAAATAATGCTGTAGCTGCAATCAATTTACTATTTTTAATCATTCTACAATTCATTGTCATATATCTGCTTTAAAATTAGACTTTTTTTTATTAACAACAATATTATGTAAGAAAATCATTAATATTATACATTACACATTAACATTAAAAAATATTCAACATCAGTTTTAAAACACATACATTAAAAATCAGGTAATTAAATATTTTATGACGGAAAATTTTAGTAAAATACATATAGATGGATCTCCATTACATTTATTTATAAAAATAATATAAAAAAATGCATACAATAACAGAGCTAACAAGAAAGTACTTAGCCAGTTTTTGTATTAAGTTTTATATAAAAAATCACTTTAAACATTAAAAATAATGTAGAATAACATAAAAAATGTTTAAATAACAATGAATGTTACATACATATATCTCAAATAAAATTGTACTTTTTAAAACCAAAAATAATGCTTCAGCTGAAGTCAATAGGTAATTTTACTGAATTTTGTAAATTATATAATTTAGTTCAATGGGTAAATAATTCTGATTCACATAAATTTCAATAAAATATATATTTAGTATATGGACTTAATATTTAGTAAATAAGCCATTTGAATATAGTAAATCATTAAATGAATTTTCCTAAAAATTTTGATTATCCTAAAAATAGAGTAATAAATATATATCCATAATGACATGTGCAAATGGCATGTCGCTACTCTTCACTCTTTGTTTTTTCTGTTTTATAGTATTATATATATACATATGTATATATATATATACAAGCCTAATTTTTCAAAAAAATAAATATTCCAACCTTAAATATGGATTTATAGACAAACTAGGTCAGATATTAATTTGAAATACATATAAAATTAAGTGATTCTAAAAACACATTTTTACTAAATATTTCTTGATTAAAACATTTTTAAACATAAAAAAATAATATTTACTATTTTTTTTATAAAATTTGTATGCACATTGATCTACATCTACATTGATCTACTATCTACATTGTATTGTTATAGTATACAAAATAAATAGATAATCATATTTTTTTTGGTGTTTAAAGAGGTATTTAAAGTGCTGCATCAGCCTAATTTATATTTAAATTTCCGACTGCCATAAATTATTTGTACAAAACCTGAGCATAATTTGTTCCTTGTCCTCATGTAAAATTCATGCGGAAATTCACAAACGCGGAAAAAATGCTGTCGCGACGCTGTGTGGCTTAGAAAAATATACATTTAATCGTATTCGATCCGAAATTATCATACGAATCCGTAACGCTTTTGTGTATCTCCAATATATATGATAGAACTGTTGTAAGGTGACGCACATGTCTTAGTACAGAAAAAAAACAGTAAATTTATAATAAGCTTTATAAAGCTAATGTTTATATAATATAAATCGGAAAAAAGTTTTAAAAATAAGTAGAAATAATAAAACGTTTTGAAATTCGAAGTTCATGATAGAAATTTTTAAGTGGAACCTCATTTGCAATCTCAGCCCTAGCATCATCTTAGTTTTCCAATTCCCAGGACTACATGTTCAGAGAATAAATTAAAACACATATAAATACAAAAATAATAATCTATTTATATACATACGAATTTTATTATATATAAAAATACATTACAGTATTTAAATGAATCTAAATTCGCGAGAGATAAAATTATCAGACAAAGGAAAGGGTTTGTAATTAAAACGTCAATTAACCTTTGAACGCAGGACGCTCAACAATTAAAAGCTAAAACGTTTTCAAATGTCCCATAACCTTTACGGTAGAATATCCGTGAATAGAAAACTAGATTCATTCACATACTATATGTATCTGCATGCGTGTGTAAGTAAGTGTTTATGTATGTAGTGTGTACATAAGTATAACTTTTTAGTGAAACGGAAATTCTCGGCTGATTCTGCTAACTTCGCTATAAATTGCTTTCTTCAATTAAAGTCAGTAGCGTTCCAAGTTTTCAAAGGTAAACTCATTGCCTTAAGTAGTCTCGCGAGAGTCTCTTTTATTAGTTGTTGAAATTAAAATTAATTTAACGTATCAAGCGACCGTTTCGTAATGTAAAGCAACGTGTGTATTTTTATTACGAAACTTCATAAAAGTATGTTTTAGAAAAATGTGAGATTTTCGCACATTTGCATTAATAGAGTACTTAAACAGAATTAAATACACCAAGTGAAATAAATTATATGTTAATATATAGCTAGACTTTATTTATGATATAATTATATCTCCAGTGGCTTTGTGTTTAGAATCGAATAACGCAAAAAGTTATAGTACTACTTATTTTGCATGAATTAAATATAAAAAAAACATACGGTAAATCTAGCAGAATCTTAAAGTATTACCGTTAGTTAATAACGAAATAATTAAAACTTAAATTAAATAAATAGATTATTTATTTAATAGGTAAAGACTTAATTAACTCCTACGTAGATTAAGTTAAAAATAATCTAACCAAAATTTAGTTTGAAGATTTTACGTTGGGTTAGGCGAGGCTAGGTTTTTTGTTATAATTATTATTAATTGTATTACACATTTATGAAAATTGTTCCCAAACAATTACTTTTTAAATTACAAATCATAATAATTACCTATTAAATAAAATATAAATCACATGCATTTATAAAAAAAAAAGTTTTACTTATAGACAACATATTATTTTAGTAATATTTTCAATGAATTTAATTATAAACGTAGTTTTTTTAACTACAATATTTTAGATCAACTTACTTAATAATATATTATTTAATTCAAATTTTGTATATTTAATTAAAAAAACAGGACTGGGCATAATTTATACAGCCTATTTAATTATATTAAAAAAATTAATTACAATTTTAAAATTATTATATAATTACGCTTTAATCCTATTTTTAACATTCAGTGTATTTTTACATATAAAAAATATATTTTATAAAAAAGTGCAAGTTGGGGAGAGCTAATTTAGGTGAGGTTGTCATTTTTTACTCAAATTTATAAATACATGTGTACCTAATTTTATAAAATTAAATACAATCATATTTGTAAGTTAAAATTTAATTAATGTAAAACAAACTTTTAACAAAGCATAATTAAACGGCACTTCAGAGAAGTACCTTTTTAAGTGTTGCAATATATAAACAACATATAGTCGACGATTATTTAAATAGTCACGAAAAAACTTTGTTAGGTTTTAGAAAAACAGAAAAATTTATTACTTTATATCATTTATTTTGGCTGTATATATTTTATCTGATAAATTATTTAGTTATTTATGAAGAAATTCTAACGTATGATAACTGACGTAAAAAGATAAAATGGTTACAGTTATTAAAATAAACGTAAAACATTTTAGCTGATTCTATGGATTTTTTATAATATTACCTTTTTGTGAACAATGTTTAATTTAAACAATAAAGACTTACTGATTTTTTATAATAAAATCAAGATAAAAGCATGAACCTTAAAAGGAACTTAACTAACAATTAAACGTATTGAATTAACATAATTCTAGAATTGTTACAGATAATTGATAGAAAAAAATATTAAATACAAAAAGGATGTATATAATTTAAAATTTTCCTGTGTTGCTTATAACTTAAAAACTCTGAGCTATATATTTTTACCAAGGACTCCCTTGCACGCCTTTGTGTGTATTCTACTTACATTGTTCACTACATGGTCGATAATATATTATATACGGTAGGTTATATAGAGCGTAACGTCGTAAAATTGAACTCATAAATGTGAATGATGCAGGATGAATTTTCACATTCTCCCGCAGGACTCGCGTCCCAACCAGGAAGATGTCACGCAGAAAATTTACTCCCTCACGGCGACCGTGCCGAGTGTGCTCCCCGAGAATAGATAAAACAACAATAAACTTCCGGAAAAATCGGGCTCAGACCCTACCCTTCCCCCACCTCTTCCCATTCCCGAAACCAGTCCCTTTCTTTCAAAATTTCTTCGGGCGCCATTTCGTGCACTGACAAAAATTACTCTTTGTATCAAATACCCATTTATTTCGCTACTTAAAACATGGTCTCTATTTTGACAACCGGTCTATTCCTATATTTTAAAAATAAGCATCGTATATTTATTTTCAATAAAATTATACTACTTATTTAATATATCAATTTTAATAAATGTTTTAAGTCATAACTTAATAGCTATTAATTTAATACTGTATATATTAAAGTATTCAAGTGTTTCAATAGAAAACTGACTCTATATATTCATATAATTAATAACTAATAACGAAAATGAATAGTGTAAAACGGGCCTAATATTTCATCTCTTGCGTTCCTTTTCAATAAAACTTTGGACGAAAAATTCACGTGAATTTTTATACACCGTCTTTTCTTTCGCGATTTTCTTACGATGCCGACGATTTTTCATCGCGACGAACGTAATTTGTCAAAATCTGATTTTTATTAAATTTATAGCGTCTGAAAATATCATATTTTTACTGCGAAAAATGTTGAAAATCTATTCGTGAAAATGCGTAGGTATATATTTAAAATGATCCGAGAATACTTCAAATGACAATGTTTTCAATCAGTCACTATGAATATGTCCATATATTTTCAAAATAAGCTATGGACATACTTGGTGACGTATAGACTGATTGAATACATTGTCTGTCATTGTAGACATTCATCTAAAATAAAGTTTAAATATTATATTTTATAAATATATATATAATATTTTATATTATTTCCAATTACTTTAAATAAAAAAATATTCTATATTTTTTTATCTAATATTTTTAACGAATGCGTAACAACCTGATATAATAACATTAAAATATTTTTAGCAATTCACCCTTAACAAAACTATCCGCAGCTTTTATATCACAAAAAGAATAAAGCTTCAAAAGTCTCGCCCATTCAAAATATATAAATCAGTAATATTTCGTTGTCTATCTAATATGTATTGAATCATATTTACAATAAGCTAAATATACAATATTATGATATAACCATAACGATGATTTGAATACACCAAATGATTGATTGCAAATATTATAAATACATATGTATATAATAGCAATGAACCGTTATTATATTTCATATGTATGTACATCTACAATACATATACTAATAACGTAAAATTAGTTCAAAGAATTTCCTCTCAATATAACACAACATAAGCAGATCATTTTGAACAAACAAAAGCGGATTACGAGCTATTACCCATCCACGAACGTCCCCGGTTACCGTTTCCCAGTAAATACGTCGTCCATGAAAATTTTATATAATAACTTCACCGTAGATCTTCTTTTGTATGTATGTACATAATTAACTAAAATTCCAAATTTCATCAATGGTCGTACACATTTCGAAAGCTTCCCTTTGTACGGTATTTTTTTATACGAAACGTTGTTTTAACCGTCGAAATAATAACAATGGGAATTTAACGGAGGTGAAAGATCATATCAAAGTTTAATTTTAAATAATAGCATTTGAAAAAAAATGTAGGTATCATAATTAACTTAACATTAAAAAATGTATGAACTTTCCATAATATTTTAACTTACTAAAAAAAAAATGTATAACATCAAAGTAAATTATTTATATTTAAGATAATATTAAGATTACTTATTAAGCTTATGAAAACAAAAAAAATATTTGTAAAATATGATTAAAATAATTTATAGTTGAATTATCTATGATTAAAACTCTTAAATTGACAAATATGGTTGTACATATTGTACAAAAAATCTGGTTAATGCAATAATTGGCAAATTAAATCATTATTTGTATTATCTGCTGTAAACTAATAAAACTTATGTTCATTATACCAGCACTGAATACAACTGTATTGTACAATCTACGGCCCGAGAGCCGCATGCGGCTTAAATTACCCGTTTCTGTACTCAGTTATTTTGAGGCTACAAATAATTCAAAGGTTACTGTGCCTAATGAGTTGTTTCGTTTTTTTACAATCAGCTTTGTTTTATGCCTCTGATACATTAGTATATTTTTTTGTTATATTCGTTTTAGTGCACATCTGGGCTCCAAATTTCAATATTTAAAAAAAAATTGGGTTCAAAAATTTACGATGCCAGAATTTCTATCAAGTGAACAATTTATATGAAATTGCTTGTTACATATAATAAAACAAATCCCAACTAGAACCACTAAAAACGTTGGTAATGTAATAGATATCCACAAATAGCTAAGATAGTTTAAAAAATTTTGAACGCAAAATTACAATATCAAGTCTAGTGTTTATTTTTTAAATAATTAAATATTTTTTAGGTGACACTGTACAATGTTGGCTAACCAAACCAGTTGTTTTTAAAAGCGAAATGAAACGAGACAAAAAATTCGCGTTCCATCTTCTCTTTTGTGATTGGTATGAGCAATGGATCGATATTTCTCGTTAACTAATTACAACTATTACTACGCCTTAACTGAGCAAACAGAAACACTGAATAATATTAAAACAATTATTTCTAATTCCATATTCTTACTTTTCGTCGCTGATTCTAATGTATTTCTTTAAATAGATTTTATTAAGGATTGTGGAAAATTTAAATTTGACGTTGAAAATTTAGATTAACGTTTAATATGAAAAATGGCAATCCATGACCTTTTCCAAAACAAGAACACTATTTAATAGCAATTATATAATAAATAGCATTGTTGACAGCTATCTGACTATATGACCATCTGTCAAATATTACTGATTTGTTCTAATCCAGGAACTCGCAGTTAATAAATGCATTGCAATTTAACTATTTTCATGTAACATACATTGTTTTTTTTCTATGAAAGGTATAAAGCCTAACAACAATATTTTATAATTATAATAATATATTATAAAAATACATTACCATTAGCTCAAGATGAAACTATAGATATCAAAGATACTGCTCAGTTATTTTTTATTAAAGGTGTTTACACTCAAATTAATATGAATAAAGAACTGAGTTTGAAAGAAATAACAACCAGAAAAAAATATTTAAGAAGCTGCCCTAAATTTTATGCGAGTTCATCAGCTACAATATACTTGGCTAAAAAATCTAATTGTAATCTTGACGTATAATGGAAAAAATATGAGCTTTTTATTTTCCATTGCTCTACTTTGAATACAGATATTGAATATGTCTTATGTAATGTCAGTTGTTGTTAAGACAGTTAATTTATTTATGAATAATTCATTATAGTAATAAATAGATCTTGAATAGAATTTGACGACCAAATTAATCGTAGCATCGTAGCAAATTCTTAAAAAAAAATTAGAGCCTAGTTTTATGAAATACAACTGACATCAAATAAAGTAAAAATCTCTGCTATTAAGTGACTTTAAAAATAATTTTACAAAAAATTCATAAATATGAAAACTCTGGAAATAATTCGCAGTATTCGAAGATAGATTCAGAAGTATTATTAAACATTATATTTAATGTTGATAAGAAATCACAACCAAAAAACTTACAAATATAATTATTAGACCTGAAATTAAGTATGTATTTGAAATATGTATATTTTTAAAGCTAAAGGCAATTTGGATCACAGCTGTAATTGGAACAAATAATCGAAACTATCTGAAGATAACAATAAAAATTAAGTATGCTTCATCCAGATTACATATTGATATAAAAAAAATCAAGAGCAAGCTTTGTACTATTTTTTTAATAATATATAATTTAAATTTATTCATATTATTATTATTTAAGGGTATCTATAATATAACATAGAAATCTTTCTGTTTTATACTAGGATGTCATAATGAATATTATATTAAATTATATTATATTAAAAATAATTGAAATCACAATACGACGGTTAATTTATTTATAACTTTGCGATTAAAATTATTCGATCAAACATCAAAGCGTCGCGTTATATTATATAAATAAAATTTACAAACATTAACAAAACTCAGCAATTTGCTGTCAGGGTTTTGTTTTAATCGATTCGTTTTGTGTTATTTATAACTTTGACATGATCGCAAGTAAGGAAAATTTGGTCAAAGTCGAGAGCCGTTAACATAATAAACAAAAAACGAAACGAGAGTGGGGTGTTTTTTTGGGGCTTGGGTTTGTTTTGGTGGGTCTAATCAATTTTCAAAGGGGTCCAAATCCAATTCAGCAAAAGCTTGTAGGTACATAGCTCATTGGTAAATACGTTGGTTAGTAAGCCATATGTTATATTTTGATACAATATTTATCAAAAGTTGTCGCAATTCATGTTAAAAAAATTTTCTATGAAGATTAAATTTATTATCAAATACGATTATATTAATCTATTGATAAAATCTAATAAAACAATAAGCTGTACTAAAGTGATTTTTCATATTTTTGATTGAAGCTAACCAACATACCACAATATAGTATGTTATCTATATATTGAGGTATATATCAGTAATTGTAAACTAAATATGTATATCCTTAATCGTTATATTTACAGGAAAAAAACTGCGTGGATTTCTGTATTAAAATGAGGTAGTAGTATGATCTTTTAAATGCATCTAGTATATTTTATGTATTGTTCTATTATTTATTTTAATAAAAATTAAGTGCTAAATTTTATTAATAAGTTTCAAGAAATCTTAACTTGCTGATTGTCGATAGCACTCTTAAGTAGTTTAGATAATTACTTAACCACATACAATTTTGTGCAAAAACTCAAAGAATCGTATCAAACGCAAGACATATTTGTTAGATCACTATGAATATATGCATAATAAATGTTTAATCTAGTTTTATACGATAGTATATTTTGAAACCTGTATAATTTTTTTGCCATTGGTAATACTTTTTATTATACAATTAGCAGAAGCTGACTACAACGCGTTCTATACATAGTTCTTAAACATAATTTGTCATTCTTTTTAAAAATATGAATGCCTTTTGTATATTTTCAAAGATCAAGAAATGATAATGTCTTCAGAATCAGATCAAAAATACCTTTTTAAAAAGTAGCAAAACTGACTTCAAAATAAAATCTGGAGGCCAATCAGATCTGAGCGCTCAGATTTCTTGATGGTTATTACTAAAGAACAAATATAAGAAAAAGGAAGCGCATGAGGTCAAAAAAATCCCTAAAAACAGAACAAAAATATTGCGCAAAACCGTCATCAATATTTTTCGAACAGTCCAAAGTTTTTCTATCGCAGTTCCACATAAATATTATTACTTCAATGTTAATACACATTTACTGTTACACATATAATCTATCCAGGCTAACTAAATGCATTGATGTATATTGTTATATGATAAATAAAGGAGTGTTCCTAAGTAAATACTAAAATAAAATACCTAAAAAATATTTAATGAATCTTTACATTCCAATTATCGCTCGTGCGAATCACATTATCTTTGTATTACATAATATTTTTTGCCCTGTGTAATGAAAAGTAAAAATGAATTCTGGTGGATGGTTGTGTAGCTAATAACTTTTTAAAAAGTTGGGAAACTCACTGACGGCCAGCAGAATCAAAAGGACCGTTTGCTGTTGTGGCCCCCGGGCTCTCGTCGCTGTCATTGCGGCCCTGTTTTACGTGATTATTTTATTTTGTCACATAACAGCAGAGCTCGATTTGCAGCTTCTGGTCGCTCTGGCCTTTGCCACTTTATACAATTCACTTTTTCACTGTCACCGGTTCACATTGACGCACTCTAGTTTATTTAACGACACTTTTTTATTTCATCGAGTCTTTCTTTGAGCCATTATCGACCTGAAACAATAATAAAATATTTTTATTAATTACGCAATAGTGGGAGGTTTAATTTAAAAGTTTAATTTGGGCTCTATGGCTAAATTTTGGCAATAACGGCGCTCGCCTTGACGTTTGTCGGTGAATTAATAGCTAACTTTTGAACGTTTACGAAACTTGTGTTTGTTATTTATAATTATAGTTTGGAATTAATTTCAATAATAATTTATATTTAAAGCTCTTGTTGTTTTGATTTTTCAATATACTACACAATATTAATAGCAAATTATAAATCTATTATACACATACTATACAGATACTTAAAAAATCTTATAAGAAAAAAAATATTTATATGATTTTAAGCTCTACAAAATCGAGTCAGATTTATGATACTACATATTTAGTTTATAATAAGTATTATTCATAATGTATCAATAATATTTAATATTAGTAACCATTTAATACAACCATTTGCTATTTATATGACATACAGTACTACTTAATATATGTATATGTATAAATAAAAATATTACGATTAAAAAAAAATAACGTCGGTATATCAAATCGAATTGATGTTTTTATGTCGTTTATTAGATATTTTTAATTATGCGTTTTTTTTAACATTTTTAGTTGCTCTTTGTGCCACTTTACATTAAGTAAATGAGCAAAAAATAATATAAGGGCACTACAAGGTACTCATATGTAACATATAATAAATATAATAGCGCCACATTTTTATTACAGAACCATTTAATATTTTTAAAATAATACCAATTTTGGTTATATTAATGATTGCAATACGGTAACATTTCTAAAGTTTCCTAGTGTTATACTTGACGCAAATTATAAAAAATACATAGATTTGTGCGGACCAACCAGCTAGGTAGAAAGTACTTGTACAAATATAGATTTATTATAAAAAATCATTTGTCGCATAAAAGCGTTAAAAGCGCAATAAACAAAAATGTTATTAATCACTCGCCGACAAGTGAATTAGTACGTGCTAATTGGAGATTCGAAAACAAACTTATGATCACTCATGCTCATAAAGCTGTTTGCCAGATTCTTATCTTCAAAAAATACCTTAATTTCTCCAAAGCACTCAAAAAATCATTTAAGTACTTCCCTTTCGCTCATACAGCTCACAGTATTAAATATCAGCAGTTCACTGCAGATTGAATCAACTTATTGCTTGTAATGGTCTCAAGTGGCTAGCAAATCAACTATTTAGCTTACAACTAATATTAAAATCCTGCCATGGAACACAATATCTTCTGGTGGATAATGCAATGACAAATATCAAGTGGATATTCAATAGTATTCATAAACAATTTCACAAATCCCACATATTTTTTCACCATATTAAAATCATTAGGTGGCAACTTTTCGAGATATTAATGCTTGGGTTTCGGAATGTTTTTATAACAACTGATTCTAACTTTATCAACTCTTCTTTCATTGTGAGATGATCAGAATATATATTAATAATGGCCAACCGAGCATTCAACAATACTGATAAGTCTCCTTTTAATTGATTCTGTCTCATTATTCTGTCATTGATGATATTTCTACTGAGTTGTAACTCAGAAATTCGCTCAATAATAGCATATTTAATTTGCGTACCTGGTCCACATCTTAGAAGAGTTTCTTTAATAAATGTTCCTTCACTAAGGGTTTTTTCATGTCAAGTGATTAAATACGTAGAGCTCTTACAAATGTGACTGTTCTTAGGCGAAGACTGTCCGTAAACTATGCGTGTCACCCAAAATGTCATTGATACGCCATCACTGATCTAAAATCATTTAATAATAAGTTAATATAATAAAAACACTCACAGCGAACCATTTAAATAACTTTTGCATCACTAACTACTATGCGATTCAAACTTCGGTGGGTAAAGTTGGGTAAAACTGGACAAAATTTTCGTTTCTCAATTCCCGACCGTATCGACTCTTGGCCGGCGGGTATCGTTAATTAATTTTCAGACGGACCCGCCATTATTGTTAATTTACGCTGGCGCCATTTTCTATGTGCTGATACTTTACCAAACTTCACAGCGTATACTTGTGAAGCAGAGGCTTTCAACCTTTATCAATTGCAACAAATATATCCATTACTACGACAAGATTGACTTCACTTTTGAGTTATTTTATCGTCACACTGAATATTTTGTATAGTATAGCTTATAACTAAGATCCAAGGTTTTGATCCGAAAATGTTGCTTTTAATCAAACAAATGCAAAGTTCGTTAAAACAGTAGCGACTTTCGTTTGACTTCCGATTGGTTAAGCAAAACTTTTGAATGAATTATGTATATCCATATTCTATAATAAAGTTATATTTCAATATTCAGAAGAGCAAAGTTGAGCATCAATATATTATCTTACGGATACTGATAAATTAAATTAAATTAGACCTAAACGATTTATTTGTATACATATTTTACGGTTATATTAACAATATATTTGTTGTAAAACATGTTTTTAAAACAGTTATTATTAAATTCTGAAACATATAATAAGGAACACGCTTGTGTGTTTTTTGTGCTTTATCAAAAACCTAATTTATATGAAATCATTGCTGTATTTTTAAAGCTATTAGTTGGTTCTATAGCCCCGTGGCGGTTTTTAAAATCAAAATTGGTGATCCGACATAATTAATTTTTGAGTTTATTAAATTGATACCTATAGAAACAACACCCTAGTTATCTTTGTGCTATACATAACTTATATATTTATTATTTAATCTTCAGTTAAACTATCTTTCAAGGCTTCATTTTAATTAAAAACTACAGTGCTTATTTACCTAATCTAACACATGTTACTATCCTATCTCAAAAACGTTTTTTTTTTTAGGAATATTATTCTACAAAAATTTATTAGTTATCATTTGAGAGGTTTTGCTTTTTTTATATATTTTTATTAAAAATAGTATTTAAATACGTGTATTGAATTATGCATTAGAGTTCTAACAGTATAGTTTTATAAAGTTTATATTACTCGCAATATTTACATTTGTAATGGAGATTTTAAGGCATATAACATTAGAGGTTTTAATGGATCAAAATATTTGTTGTATTATTTTTCCGTGGCTTCAAAAATACAGAAAAAAGTTAGTTTGATTTTATATTTTTTTGTGTCATCCTGTAAATTTTTCGCCAAAGAAATAATGTTTCCTAAACATTGTTTGAATAATACGAGACAAAGGCAAGTTTTAGCAGCTCGAAAATTGGGTATTTATAGAATTTGCTGCGATTAAGCCAACTTTGCATATAAGATCCTTTTAGGTTCAACTTTCGACATTTAATTATGCGGAATAAATTATTTGCAATTCGACCTAATGATAAAAATAATTTAAACAACGTTTTTAGATCCACTTTGTGTTATTAATGCTCAGAATCTTTTCTCGAATGTATTTACTAATTAATTTAATTTATAAACGTTCAAAGGAAAACTCAAGTTAATTATATTGTGGTCCGCATATTTATCTTTAATAAAGCTGATTTGAAAAGAAACTTTTCTGAGTAGCAAATTAATTAGTTCATTATATTTGTATTATTTCTCTCTATATGGCTCACTTATTTATTTATAGCAATTTTTTAAGAAACGCTCCATTTTACACGTGAAATACCGTATATGAAAATGTTTTGTCAATGGCTACCTCAAATTGGCGTAAATCGTACAATTTAACCCATTTAAGCGTACAATTATTCCGGAGCAATATTATTATGTATATTTTACACAATTACACCCTTGCCTAACAGCTGCCATTTTAACACCCAATTAAGCACAATTAGGGCAGCGGTTCCTGTTACCAAACATCGTTAGATCACTGTATGATAATTATTTTATCCAAAGCGTAAATGACCGAGGATGTTAATTTATATTTAAAACGGTGTTATGAAATAGTAACTATTATATTATATTATACACACAACATATATGAATTTATATAAAATATACATATATGTATATTTCAAAAGCTATTAAAATTGAACCATGATTATTAGATCCTAATATTATATAAATATATATTCCTATTTTATGGTAAATTTGTTTATACAGTTCAAAAAAACTAGCACTTAAATTACCATTCATCAAATTCCGATATATCTTTTAGATTAAACGCAAGCAATTCCCTATTCGATAACCTTTTTCCATTAGAGATCAATAAGTCACAAACTTCGACTTTTTTGAAAATTTGTTTTGACGTATCGAAACGCAGGTCTCTTGGGTGACATCATTTAAGTACTTTATATATCAGATAGATACATATATTATTATTTTTTTATAAAACTAACATATAAAAAATAAAAACAGCATTACTAAATATATCTAGCTCAAGAACAGAAATATTAAATCACTCTGGATCGAAAATACACACAAATGTATCTTAATAAATTTAATATTTATTAGTGCCTTTTTTATTGTAGCATATAAAAAGTGTTTTAGACGAAGGTCTTGAACATCAGAGAAAAATCTACTAAACGCAACCGGTGCGTATTCACTCGCGTAAATAATAAAATGTGCATCGACGCGCGAAAAGATCAAAGGAATAATTCGCGCACTGTGAAAAATGAACCAAACCAAATATAAATACGTTGTATGGCTGTAGGGTCAAAAAGTTCATAGACTCAGTTTCAATTATAATAATTGACAACGCCATATTAGAAGAAAAAACATAGATAAATGCAATACGTACAAAATTAATTTGTTTGTGTGACGATTTGACGAAAGAGATGATGCTACCGAAAAATAAATTAAAATACTAAAACAAAATAATGTATAATATAATCTTTTCATAATTATTTTTAAATTCAAATCTATAAAGAATCATTTGAAAGTTACATTTTATATTACAATTGTTCAGACAATGTTTTACATATATTTGTGCATGGCCGAATAAAATTGTGTTACGGCCGTGCGTTGACGGCGTGTGGTCGTGCGTCAGCGTAAGGAGCCCGAGAATGTAAACTGATAATAAATGGCGTTTAATTCCGTCGAGAGACGGTGGTCCTACGAGAAGAAAAGACGGCCATCTCCAAAGGGGAGAGGTCGCAACAACAATGCAATGGAAAATATCAATAGTGCTATTGTATATATGGCGCAAAATAATGGCAATGGCCGAAACTGTTTCATATAATATGTATGTGCATAATTCATATTACTTTAACGTTCCGATGCAAACCATTAAAAATAATTTAATTAAAAACTGTTTCATAATCTTTTATATAAAGTTTAAAAGTGCTAAAATAATTAAGAACGTAGATTTTTACTACTATTTTTAAATCTAATTTTAATTAATATAATAAATCATATGTTTTGTAGCATTTTATGACATATTAACTTTTCTTGTTTCGTGTATTTATATACTTCTAAGATTATTGTTATAAATTTATGCACTTCTAAAATATTTTTTTAGTTGAATTAAAATTTATAAAAATATTTTTTCAATACTAAAAAAATCCAGCACGCAAAACTGCTCTCATCATAAAACATATATCAATAACTTTAAGTTTAAATTTGCTGACTTGACTTTTAGGTTAAAAAACTACTTAATAATACTATAAAAACCTCATATCGTATAAAAAAGTCACATTAAGAAAATTAAGCAATACATTTTTTACTAAAAACACCATTAAATTTTTCTCGCATATTTGTATTAGACATGTTAATTTACTTATTGTAAATTTTCTTTTGTAACTCGTGCTTCTTTTTAAGAATTATTTTTCGAGAACTTTTCGAGAAAATATCATAATCAAAAATTTTCATTTCTTTGCACATTTTACTGTCAAGCTATTTATAAATATAAAAGTGTTCCTAAGAATATGTTAGCTAATTATTTCATGCAACTGGTTTAGTGAACTTCTTTTCAGAATATACATGCTTTACAGGAAAAGCTATCATAGAGACATAGCATCCTGACAACACAACATAAAAATATGGCTAAACGTCAAAGATGCTTGAGCTCTCGCGCGACTCGCGCAATAAAACGAAATATACTGCAAATTGGTATCCAGCCTCCGACAGGCGAACGGCCGCGCGTCGACGCGAGAGAAAGTATTCTCGTAAAAGATCAGTCCCGAAACTTTTTTGACGCACCGCGTAGGTGTACACCGTGGGGAAGAGTTAGAGAGAAACACGCGTCGGGGGTGTAACGAAAAACATATGTAAAAGTCGTCTTTTTTCGCATGAATGTTTTTCTTTCGCCGACATAAATCAATTTGATACGCGGAAGGAAGGAACGGGTAGTAGGGGAATGGGAGGATAGGGAAGTTTCTGGGACGGGTGTGGGTCAGGAATGTAATTCGAATATGGCCCGCCGGAAGGAGGAACCGGAAGCTGTAGCAAGAAAACAAACCAGATGCCGGGGAGATTGAAAGCCAACCCGGCCTTGGCGAATATCACCTATAAAAATGATCCCGCAGGCATTCATTTTTTTCTTCTTCTTCTCCGGAACTTCGCGGCTGGCATTTTACGAGTTACGCCGCCGGAACTCAAAAATTTCACCGGTAACCATTTCGTATCGAACGATGTATTTTTTTGAGAATGTATATTTTTTAGAAGCGCATAAACATCGTATGGATGTATAAGACGGGCAGGTGTTTTACGTATCGTTTTACGGGGAGCGGTAAATTTTTATTGTGAATGAAACTATTGTTGGAGCCTAAAGCAAGATGGTTGAGATGAAAGTGAATGTTAAAGATTGATAAGAAAACGCTCCGAAATCTTCCGCTCGTTTTAAATTAATAAAATATAACATAAGTTTATATAAATCAATGATTAATAAAGTACATAAAAAATGTAATATTTATTTTTTATTTAATTTAAAAACAAGTAATCGTAGTAATTATTTATCTAATTATTTTATAAAAAAAATTATTTTTAATGTAAAGCATAAATGATAACTTTTTAGGTCATGACAATTGTATTTGCATTTAAATGTTCACACTACTAACATATTTTTATTTGACATATACTACAATTTAATGCTACTTAAATTTCTGTTCAATGTCTTTATCCAATATAATTTTGTATGTATAAAAAATGTATCGTAAGACAATATATACGAATAAAAATCTTACAACAATTCAAACATATTGTTTACAATTAAGAACCTTTATCAGTATTGCTTATTCATTTTATACCCAATGTATATATTTAAATAAGTTCATGAAATCTTAAAACATTTCAATCATATATTTGAGTTAGCATACTCAATGCCTTTCATTTTAGTAACAACCACAAATAAATATATGTATTCTTAAAATGTTTTATTTGAAAATCTGATTAAACCTCAATTAATTTGTCTTTGCATTCAGCTTTTTCAGTACTATTTATCTAAGTTGTTATGTAGTATGACTAGTAACTTAATATATGTAATAGTGCCATATTATATTTTGATATTTATATCATCTGTGCTGTTTCTATTTTTAATATGAAATAATGTTTTATTAATTTATTTATTATAGATAAATAAATTTAAAATTTTCGCTTTATATATTTTAAAAGCTAGTGGTGTCAAATTCTCAAAGAAATACTTAAATATAGTTTAATTTTTAAATATAAAAAGCAAGCGTTAATTAAAATATCGCTTAAGGAAAACGGCTTCGGGCTCAAATCAAAGCAAATTTCAGCTGCTGGAGTTGGAGTCAGGCCCTGAACCTAAATTTGAAAACACATATTTAGGGCCTTCTATTAAGAAGGGTCAAGTGGAAGCAATTATTTTTCTTAAAGCAAGTAGCTTGTATATGTTTTTATTTTATTTATGTTTACATTTTCTTCTTAAATATATTATAAATAAATTTAAGTTTTTGAATTTATTTAACAAAATTAAGCTCAGTTAGGAGAGACATTTCAGTGTAACATTTTTTAATATATATCTATTTATCACAAAGCTGAGCATCAAGTCTTGACAGGTTTCTCTAATGCATCATGCATAATCTCAAACGTGCACACATATATATGTAAAACACCTAAAGTCATATAAATTGTTTCGGCTATAGACGAAAACATCATTGTGTTTGCCAAGCCCATTAATATATCGTTAATGAAAAGCGTTTTCAAGCGCAAACGTCTTAGCCACGACAGTGAAGATTAAGAGATGCGATCGCAACTCACTTGGGACGATTTTTACCACCTCTTAGCAACGTAAAAACGTGCTACATTGAATACATATATGCTACGTTAATATAATATATAAAAAAAAATCTTTGAATTCTCTCTAAAAACATGGAGTACTACGCTTTGCTAGAATTCCAAACAATGCAGCAAACGAGGACGCTATGAACTAACGTATCGTACAGAACGCAATCCTGAATAAAATGTTAAAGTGACACGCGCTCCACATCATGAAGCCGAGCATCATCGACCCTTTATTGGAAACTTTTGAGATGTGTATTCAAAATCTCCGTTCCTTGATTGATGGATTTCTGTTTAAAACATTTAAGCACTTTCTTTTGAAAAAGTTTCAAAATAAAGTGCTACGAAAGTAAGACATACATCCATGATCTAGGTGTTGAAGACGTCGCCAGTGCTATAAAACGTTTCGCTGCTAAACAGCACGTCAACATCGAGGCAACAAACTCCTCAATGTACAATAGATAAGAAGACTAAGCCCTTCGAACTGGTCTTGTTACCATTAATAAAACTCATTTACTATTAGTGATTGTGTAGTGAACAGTTTTTTATAGCTCCTCAAATTTAAATCTAATTTAAAAAAATATATAGCAATAATTAAATTTCTCTATATTAATATACAATAGAATTGACTTATCTAAATATTTTTTTTAAGTGCTTCTAAAAAACTAGGCGCCAGGGATATCAGAAGTTTTGAGCCACGCTGGACAGTGGAGTTTGGGTTGTTAACCAGAACAAAGAGCAACGCAGTTTTTTGTTTTAGCCTGACGTCGAAATTTCTTTAGTCCTTGACTTGTCGGGCCACTATTTACTAAGCTTTTGTCCTTAGCCGGCTGACCCCACCTATCTAGACTCCCAGAGACAGTAGCCTTATCACTGCACTACACGTGGGTAAGCCATAAGTCTGCGCTATATGTATTTTTCGCTATAAAATAAATTATCTTTAGACCAGCTGATTTATAGCAATTTAAAACAAACTAATTTTATTAGGTAATGCATGAAATTAGTCATGAAAGAAATAGTAGATTTTTTCTTAATGGTTTTTTAACCCGATTTTATCAAATAAATACAACAATATTATTTTCACGTGTCAATCAATTAACTGGATTTAAAATTTTAGCAATTTATAAATGCTATATTTATTTTGTATTTTTACATTCAGTAAAATTTAGTTACATAGTTCTAGAGAAATATATTGAAAACTTTTTGTAAAGCTTATTTTAAACACTCTTTGTTGTTTTTATAGCTGTTACGAGATATTTTAGTTATTTTGCTAAAAATTGTAAAGCAGTAAAGTAATAATTTTAAATCGATATCTATGTTACTGTATCTATTACATTGTCAAAAGTTTTTTTAGCTCCTAATTAACATCAGAATGATAGACATAAGTGATATGTATAGCTCATTATTGACCCGAAAAATCTCGGTTCAAATTCCACATAGACCATAGTGTTTTTTCATTTTAATTGTGTCTGGGAGATATGAATTACTGATTATTAAATATTTATAATTTCGAGTAATAAGCACAGATTATGTTTAGCTTAATTTTTATAATCTCACAGATGATTAAATAAAATCAAGCTAGGTCAAATATTAGGCATTCTCTAATAATGAATTACTTTACCTTATATGTATGTATTCAACAAATAAAATAACTAATTTTAAGTGAATGACAAAAAACTGTATGGTATATTAAAATTATAATAATATATTTTATATGTATCTATTCTTTGTCTGTCCCTTGTTATATTTACATGCAATTTTTATTTTCTGAATGTCTGCATACAAAGTGGTTGGAGACATTTTGCAGTGTTATTTTTGGTAATAATGGAGTTGTCCATTTTTTATGACTACAAGCTATTTTTGAGATGTAAGATTCTTATAGTATTCTTGCGTATTTTTTACCTTGAATTAAAGCTAACTAATACACTCAAGTCTACCTATTATATATTCATAAAATCGTAATAGACCAACATGTCGATTCGTGCATTGGATACATTCGACCTAATGATGATCAAGAAACCTCACGCAGTCGGAATTATAATCGCTTGTATAATACACTTCTGCTCATATTAACTTATGTATAACGCAATAAATTGCTATTTAGTGTGTTATTACCGCTCCTAGAGGTCTCAAATTATACACCAGTTAACTGAACATAATTCAGCAGTTTGGCGAATAAAGTTGGCAGGAAAATCTGACAGCGTTGAAAGCTTGAAAGATTGACGCTCCTTTTCTCTTTGATTAAAATTATCAAGCTCGCATCTGGCCTCCAAGCACATCCAGATAATATAACAGGTTTCATTTGTAAACAATTGCCAGAACAGTCGGTATGTCTGGTTTTATCATTGATCCCGACCGTAGATACGGAGATGGTGATTGAACGCTACGCAATTTTCGACTCTATCTTAATGGAAGCATCAGTTTCGGGAAACTTATGTAAGTGACCGTTTTCGTTCACGACGCTATTCGCATTTACGATCTCGCCAATGATGAAAATGCTACGACAAGGGATATTCAGTTTTTTTTCTTGTTGTTGAAGACTGAACACGTCAAGGTTCTCGCGCGCTTCCGGCGATATAAGAAAACATCGCGTCACAAATTCATTTCTGTCTATCTATCTCTCTCTCACTTTCTAACTTTCTCTTTCTCTCCCCCGCTCATAATGACTGAGCGTGAATGGTAAATTAAATGTAGCAGAAAAAATATATTTATCACGTTCTTTTTCCTGCCGTGAGACGAAGCTACGACCGGTGCTATTAAGCATTAAGATAATTAGACAGCAAAATGTTGCTGAAAAACAACACATTAGATTGATATGTCTCGAGTAATTTACTGTAAGTATTTCAAAAGATCGTTATTTTCATTTTTAGCACATTTATTAAAAATAATTCATTGTTTAAGAACACATGTTTCTATACATTATATTTTAATTAAGAAAATGGAGAAAAAATATTAATTTTATTATTAATACAAAATTAATAATATGTATTTTCATTAAAAATACACTTTACATTTAAGATCCACATAACGACTTAACTGTGTATTTTGTAGTTAAAAGTCAAGCAATCTATTTAATTTTTGAAAAATTAAATTAACAGCAAGTAATATAATCGCGTAGAATTGGCAGGGTGACCAAAATCGAGTTTCATATGTTGGCAGCACTAAATCAGACAGCTGTCAATAATTACGCGTGTTCAAAGTGTCAAATGCAGGGATGTCGTTTTAACTTTTCCCAAGGGGGGGGGGGCAAAAATTAGCCAGTGAGTAATCGTTTTTTGAATATTTCGATTTCATGAAGCTTCATAGAGTTTTTCATTAAGTGAGATGCATTTTTCTGGCCTGTTTAGAATCTATGTTAAAGGCAATAAAATCATGCCGTAGCATTCATATTAACAATAAGTGAGAAACCAATAATACTGAATTTTGACCAATAAGAGAGCATAAAAAACAATTATCCCTTCTTAGAAGTCAAAAATGCATTATTTTTATTGATTTCAATTACATTTAAATCAATACAAATAATAAATAAATTTTAAATCCGTCTAAATTATGCAATATTGTAATATGTTTTAATATCAGGTTTTAATTGTTACAACCCTTTACTGACAATAAAACTCACATAAACATCAACTAAGTGCGTCTTTTCGGCAGCAGAAGTAATTAAAATTAACTTTGTACATATTTAAAGCCCAGAAAATTTATGTTATATAAATTTAAAAATTAAAATAAATAGTTCACTTACTTTTTAACATAAAAATATGTATTTATAATAATATTTTTTATATAATCTGTATTTTTACTGTCAATTTACATATCATATAGTTTGTTTTTAAATCTTGTAATCCAAATTAAAAGGAAAAAATCTTGATTGAATCTCAAGGGTGGCAATCGCAATAAAATAAATATTAGATATACCAATATATTTTATATTAAGAAATAGAGCATACAAATGCAATGATATTTATTAATAAAAAATCGTAGTTAGCGAACCAAACTTTTAGGTAAAGAACACAATATTTTTTAATTAAAAAAATAATCAAACAATAATTTTGACACAACAAAATAAAAGTAACCACGAAAAAGTAATGTGCAACTTGAAACTTGCTTACAAGTTTTAAACTAACCTAAATGATTTAATATACACATTCACTAACAAAAACTAGCTGAAGCTAATGCACATGTAGTTTGTTTAACAGTTAAAACAAGTAATAAAATATAGTCAAAATCCACGCATCTAAAAATCTGCGTTGGCAAAGATAAGCTTAAGACTACAACAAAGATAATGACCCAAACATCGGCAAAAGATATGAGAGAGAGAAAAGGAATAGGCGCGATACGGAAGCAACGCACCTATTATATATACAGAAATGTAAATTTTTATGTTGTTTTGAAGGTATGCGTTTTCGTGAAAATTTTGCAAAAAAATAAACAAAAGAAACGTCTAAATCTTATAAATAACACACGTCTCAGAAAATATGCCGTGTCATCAGCGTCACGAATATTGTCAATTGCTTATTGTCAATTTTTGTCCCTTGAGTGCTTCTTTGATCTGCTTTAGGAGTATAATTGATTAGGAGAAAGAACACACCCGTCTGACACCTTTCTGTATTGAAATATTTTTGATTTAATCCTTATTACTGCTGATTTATTGTAAAACATATTTTTTATCTAGCCCGATTAAACTTAGATTTTAAAATACTATAAAAATATAGTAATGAAATATTAAAAGTTTTATTTTATACCATTATTATATAATTAAAGCATTAAATTAAAAATATTATATATGTGCTAATAAAGTGTAAAAAATATTATTTTATGTCTTGTTTACAGTGGTTCATAACGACATTGTCCATTAAAACGGTTACCACTTAAGAAGGCCATTAGTAGGCACACCTCTAATAGCGGCATAAACTGCTAATGTTTCAAATGGCAACCCTACTAATATAGTTATAAACATACCACATCATAACATGGTCAATAATATTTTTTCTTTCATTTTACAATACTGTAGCTAAAAATGGACTACCTCACTTACAATAAATATGTGTTGTATATTATACCCAAATCGGCGTATATTATACATGCACAAAAAATACAATTTACATAAATATACCAGCGTTCCCCTCGATAGCCATACACGTTTCCCCCAAAAGGGTGATATCGTAATAATTTCTTTATGGGACACGGGAGTCAATTGAAAAAGCGTATGAACGCACCAAAGCACCCCGTAGCTGGGCCAGGCACATGATTTAAGTGTGTGCGTATTATTATATTATATATGTATAATATGGCGTGTTGTGTGTGGAGAAAATATAATAATACGTTTCGTACAGGTGTGTGAGGGAAAATCTCATATTTCAAATTCGTAATAGGGCAAAATAAAATTATACGTGTCCACGCAGCGTACGTTCCGTGTAAAACATCGCACTAAACGTTATTTATGGTGTGTTAGAATTATGCTCGGGAGAATACGCCAGATATTTAGTGTCTTAATTTATGGTACCGTAGCGCCGGAATAACGTTAAAATATCAGAAATTTCATTTATTCAGCAAAACAGTTTTTCGAACCTATTTTACAAAATAGCATTTATTTTGATTTTTTTACATAAATCTTATCAATGTATGATTTTTTTCGTATGCATCAGGATCACCCGTAACCGTTGCGGCACAATTAGTTGTAAAGTACTCACTATAACAATATCATAAAACTAATTGATTAATTTGTGTCTTTCCGATCAGCTTTATGATGTTTTTTCTCGTTGGCGTTATACAAACTATTTTGCGTATCTTTTAAATGATATCCATTTCAAAATCACTTTCATAAAAGCCATGGATAAAGCATAGGATCAGTGCCCAAATATCTTTGAAAAAATACAAAGCCATGAATATACATTCAATAAAATAACGACGTTGCCAAATTTTACGGATTTAGAATCACCATTACGAATAATACAGTCCAATAAGATATGTATAATATAACAAAGAGTATTGTTTCTCTCTAAAGCTCTTATTAGTCAGATGATTGAGAGCTGAAGAGAATGTTGAATTTTTCTCATTCTGCAGACTAAATAAACAATGACATGACTGTACTTAATTCATTTTACTTCAGCCAGAAACTTATTCCTTAACTACCACTTCGCTTTCAACTTAAGCCAAATTCACACTAAACGGAACTACGCCGAATCCTAAAAAATCAGCATACTTCGATTGTCTAAACAAATTCCCAACCCTATACCTACATACATACTATGTATATAAATTCACTACTACAAAAACTATACACGTTTCAACTACTGTTAATTTGAGAGCGATCATTCTAATAAGAAGCAGATATATAGTAGGTATATTAGGAAAATAAAAATATGTTATGATTTTATTTTACTTTATAGAGTTTGCGTGACGTGAAAGAGCTCACAAGACCTCGTGGAATTATTGTGTTTGAAGTGTGGTTCAAAGGGCTATGTCAATACTAAATCCTTCCAAGTGTAAGAATATGTAGTTCATAGATTAATTTTACTTGTACAAAATGCAAACTGATAATAACTAAATTAAATTAAGAGCATCTTGATTTAACAGGTTATCTCTAATGCGCCACGATGCTCAAAAAAACAATACAAAAAAAATACATGAAAAGAAAAAAAATTATAAAATATGAGAAGCGATATGAGCTGGACTAGCTCCTTATTGCTAGTATATGCAGATTAATATAATTTCAGCGTATTAAGGAGCCAGATGGCGACAGCCATAGGCAAGTCTGCTATTGCGGACATCCTAGCCTTAACGGACATTAAAAGAGGATGTGATCGTGATTATCGAAGCTGGAATTGATCAAGAATAATCTGATTTTTGACAATTAGCAACATAGAACTCTCTGCGACAACTCAGCGAATCGTAACCCAACGCTTTAAAAAAAAGGCAATGGGATAAAAAGTCAAGCTACCAAAAAAATATTATATCGGAAAATGCGTTGGGTGTCGAAAATAAATAATGCGCGAGACTTATATTTTATTATAATTTAATATTATGTTATAACCTGTCAGGTGTATATCCAATGCGTTACAGCGGAATAAATTTGTCTAAATACCTGGACATCTATATTATGAATTAAAAACTATTATGTGTATTATAATTTAAAATCAATATATGTCACTTTTTTTAAAATAGCGCATTTTTAAATATGCTGCAGTAGCTCGAGCCCGCAGACTCTGAATTACCAGTCTAGACCTTACAGACTACGCTATCTAACCCTATATACTTATATATTATAATTCAAACTTATATGATGTTATAATCAAGAATTGAAGTAAAGTTTATATGTGTCATCAAATCAAATTATTACATTTTGAATAATATCTTTAATTTTCAATTTATATTTAGATTATTTTAAAACTAGCTGGTTCCAATTAAAATTATCAGATTAAGACAACAAAATATAGCGATAGGTTACGTATTTATAAATAGGTTTTATTAAAATATTACTATAATATATTTGCGTTAACACAGTCAGTTTCAGAGCTATTCATTCCAGCATTATTTATAATTAAGAAAGAGATTTGGGTTTACGCCCCTACTATTAGCTGTAAAGCACACGACACGAATATATTTATCGTTACTCTGATTGATTGATAAATATAAAAAATATAGTAATGATTTTAATTTCTATAGATTTGTTCAAAATATAAACAAGAGTAATGATTAGTATATCGGACGTATATCCGTTTCGTGTGCTTTAGAGCTAATAGTAGAGGCGTAAACCAAACTTGTCATCTCTTTCTCGATTATGAATAATAATGAAATGGATAGCTCTCAAACTGACTGTGTTAACGCAAATAGAGTATAGTAAATCTACTTTTATTGTAAGACTTTTTGCATTTTATTCGAAAATATGGTTAATGGGACATGTCTAATATTAATTTTACCCCTTTGGTTCTATTAAAGTTAGTCAAACATATTATGCATCACATCTCCAAAATTATTTTAAATTATATAATGTACATAAAAACATTATATAAATTTTGTTCCATGTTATCGTTCTCATTAAAAGCAAAAATAAGTAATTGTGACATCTCTGATATTGATTATATACATCACATATAATGAAAGTTCAATGTCGGTCTGTAACAGTAAGTAAGATTTGTAAATGTCTGTAGCGCTCTGATTCCAAATTGCGAGCTTATTTCTTGAGGCCGCCTCGCTTTTAATTAATTTATATTTTGATTATATATAAACCCCCGTCTCTTTTAACAAAAATATTTAAAGGGAAAAAAGTTAATTTAAAAACTTTTATGTGAGCACATCTACGTGACATAACTATAATAGAATTAAAAATACAATAATAAATTATATTACAGATATATACACTCAGATGAAATTATTATATGCGACGTATTTTTTATTAAATTAAAACAATCTCAGAGTTGTGTAAATTGTAACAAAAATTTAATGGGTCATATGCCATATGCTAATATGGATACAAGAGTTTCAGTCGTTTGATTATTATGATGCCTAATAAGAAACATGAAATAAAAATATAATAATGCCATGGTAACTGTTCCTAAATATAGACATTTCTATCTATTAATAACCTGTGCATGGTAATGTATAACCTTACGGTAAAATACACCTAACCTATATATGAAAATTTTAAAAAATTCAGCCTGAAATTTGTATTTAAAGATCGTCCTTTAGGATTGTATTGTGATTATTATTTTGTCATTAAATAATTTAAAAAAAAAGTGTGAGGCGAATGTGAAATCGAAGTATGTAAATGTAAATCATTCAGTGCCTAAAAAATAAGTTTCCATACTCGGTGCGTAATTAACCTTAATATTTTAACAAAAAGATAAATGTTTATACATATAAACAAGTTATTTCAGATATTAAAAAAATTTCTAACTCTCATTTATTTTACAATTCAACGTCAAACTTAATTATTTAAATTTTCGTTTACAATACATATTTTGGTTATATTAATTGTTTATTTACGCAGTCAAATTACTGAGATTACAAAATTTTTAATTAAACTGTAATAATTTTGTCAAATTTATTAATTGGATATTATTAAATAAGTGTCGAGCTCATTTTATATTTTTTTAAATAATTATTAAATAATTTTTATAAAATATTTAGTTTAATCAGAATTTTATTTAGACGCGAGATAAATTTCATATTTATCTTTTAAGTATAGTTTGTTTTATATAATCTAAATCAGTAGTCGGAATTCTTTAAAAGTTGTTCTAGATTATATATTTTAGGTGCACTATTTTCAATAAAATTGCATTCACTGCATAAAATACAACGGTACACTTTAGAAAAAATAACAGATTATAAGTAAAAGTCAGTTTAGTGTATTGGCAAATTAACTACGTTATTAAAAAAAAACTTAAAATTTAACTATGTATAATACCAACAACAAAAAAATTCTGATCATTGCTTAAAGCTATTAAAAATATTTTGAGTAGCCCGCCATATAATTTTAATCTATAAAATTTGAAGACGCTTCAGATATTATAAATGAAAGTCTAATTTTAATACCCCATAATTAAACTAATTATCTAACCTATATACTACTCACGTTATTTACCTTGATATTTTAACTGGCACATTTCACAAGTTTTTTTTTCTTGTCTTTGACTAAGTCAACAACGCAAATTGATAGTACCGGTGAAAAGTTTTTAAACTTCACCGCTGCCGTTACGTCACTGTCCAAACAAAACTGTTGAGAAACGCTGGCCCGGGGCGTCCGTGCATTCGCAGCCGAAAAACTAGAGCTACTGAGTACAGAACTGTGAGATTCGTCTCCTCCCTCCACAATTTCACCCCCACCGCGTCGACTCGTCAACCAATCGCGAACCGTTTTGACATGTTTAAAGCAAGTATTGTAGATCGCTTCCTTAGTTTTTTAATGAGAAAAATTTCGATAATCTTTACTGTACAAAGATACAATATCTACTAGAGAGAAATCTGATATATTTAACCAAAATAAATACAACAGTTTAACTTGAGTTAAAAATATTCTAACTATTGAAATTATATCTTAAAAAAAACAATGGATTTTATTAAAAAATTGTCACTGCGATTTAATTCATTATGCAATTATTTAAAATAAATTAGTAGTTTTAAACAAAATGGTATACTTGTATGAAAAAAACCGTGGATAGAGTAAATAAGTAAAAATAATTATGTTTTGTGGCCTTGTGGCCAAAATAGACGATGAAAAAATCTGGTAGCAGTTTATTAATATTAAGTAAAATATGCCACAGAGAAATAGTGTCGACTTGTATTTCTCAAATACTGATGGAGAAGTAATATTCTCTGGATGTTCCATCGAGGTCTCTTCTGTTTGTTGTTGTTGTTTGCTCTCGGTCTCGATATGATTGTCTGCCAGCTCGAATCGCGTGATGTAACAAAGTATTGTTTATTCTATACTATTGATTCAAGGCGTCTCTGGTGTATCACGTGTGCGGATGTTGATGTGCCAATTGCATCGCTTGATTATTTGACCGACGATAATTGTTCACACTTTGGATAAGAATAACTGCAATGTGAATTTTTCAAATGTCCTTAATTCAAATGGTGTATTCAAATAGCTGTTTTATCACATTGTCCATTGCACTATTTACGCACAAAATGGAGTTTTTTCTGGTGATTATGAGCGGTTAACGGGTGTGCACAATTGTTACAATTGTAGTATTGAGTATTTTCGTATTGTTTTAAACCTTTTGTCAAAACGAATTGTTATTCCCTGTTCATAAATAAAAATCTTGGTTTTAATAACCTTAGCGATAATTTAGCGAGTTAAGTAAAATTCTACCTTCTAATTAGGTTTTTTAAACTATGTCATCTGAATGCATGTTCAAATTAATCTTTATTTGACCAGGTTTTTTTAATATCAATATCCTTTTTTGTAAAATTGACATATTAAAACGTGAGCTATTTAAAACATGAGGAAAACAAAAATTAATGCTTTTTAGATGTTTGGATGGAGAATATTTATCTAAATATATTGAATATTGAAGATGATTAAATCAATAAGCATTAATGAGCATCGCATCAAAGACAAACTGTCATAAATATGCTCGAAAAAGATTTTTTGCGAGACAGCTGATAGTAGAGTGTTTTAGCAGCAATTTTTAGTCGGAAACTAGTGATACAGAGGAAGAGGCAAGGTGTGGGGAGAAATAAAGGACCCACAAAGATAAGCTATGCAAAAGACCTAAATGTGCAAATAATAAAGCATTTTTTGTCCTTCTTTTCTTCTAGATTCATTGATGTTTTTTCCATAATATTTTCTTTTTCTTCGTAAGCAATATATATATATATATATAAATAATTGTAGAGCTTATGTCAAGCAAGCGACAGTCTATATTTTTAATGTTACTTTATTCCAAGATATGGTGGTTACTTGCATGTAAGAATTTCTTCCACATTACTGCTAGTCAGATATAGTATTTCTCATTTCCTGATATTTTCCATTTCTCAAGACATCTCTTTTTAATCTATGAGCATATCATTATAGATGCATTAAAAACACTATAATCCTGTGTTACTATTTTATAAACAAACCCAGCTAGTTAGTTTGATATTTGTGAGTCAATAAAATACTTCAAGCGTTAGTGGAAGATGTGAAGCATTATCATGTTTACATGTGAAATAAATAAAGTTGTTTTATAGTTCTCGCAACTTCCGTTAGATTCTTTTTCGTGAGAAGATATTATCTTAGCTTGTAACACATGCTTAGTATAACATTTGAAAAATCGATTATATCACTTTTCCGGACACACAATTGTATTCAAATGTGCACTAGTGAAAAATGTTGAAAATGCAAACTCGCGCGCGTCGCGCAGCATTATGGAATAAGACACGAGTGCATCATTGAGATATGTACACGTCGAGATTCTCTTTTGCCGGCGAATACGGAGGCTGTGTTCGAATGCTTTCAGGGCCCCATACTCTCTGTCTATGCTCTGCACTGGTATACACCGCACTTTTATGTCTCGGTCGCGTTTGTTCGCCGCCGTTTTGGAACGTCCACATTTTTCAACCACAAAAGCAAAACCATCCTCCGTGCGCAAATGGGGAACCAACCGCGAAAATAATTCACCGCCAAAACAATATTTCTTAGAACCGAGTTCTTGCTTTCGTCAACTGTAATTGGCAACGATTTAAAACGCGAAAAATGTCGTTATCTCATCTTAACGTCGACCATTTCGGCCGTTATGGGAGGCGTAAAACGATAATAAACAAAGAGAGACATTAAGGTGTTATTATGTTCGCGAAGAGATATTAAAGTAAATCATCGAGAAGGTGGGTAAATTTTTAAGTAGTCGATTTGCTGACCCTGTGATGAAATAACGTGTACCTAAGGCACTTTAGCATTTTTTATAACATCATGTTTAAATAATACTAAGGACATATACAATTTTTTTTGCATTGTTAGAAAAGTGGAGCACTTTAAACTTTCGTAAAAGAGACAATTTTATGAATAAATCCTTATCAGGACTTTTATATTTACTAATATGTAAACAAAGTGTTATTCTTCGATTATTTAATCGAATTCCTTAACAGTTTTTTGAATTGTTTTTAATTAAGTTAAGAATTCTGTCGCGTGATCGTTTTGTGGATGAACGTTTTAAACGATCGGTCGTGTGAAAATTTTGTGGTGTGAACATTTTGTTTGTGAACGTTCTGTCGTGTACATTCAGTGACACCGTTTATTTGTCATGTACATATATTGTTAAATTAAAATATCATTTCATTTTTAAGCAAGCACAAAACTAAGACTTTTCTTATTAAGTGGGAAACATGGTGAGAATTTCAAACGAATTTTGTTTTATTTTAACAATGACTTTTACTTTTATTTTCTGTCGCTTTGGCGTTGAGAAAAGTTATGTATTTATTCTAAATAACTGCTATACTATGTATGTAAATAGTATAGGGACTAGAAAGAAAACATTATTTTTACAAACGTTTTTTGGGCTCCGTTTCTGCTAGTACATGGGAAAGTAAGCAATGTATATTTTTTATTATAATACAAGTAATAAGCGCCATTGTTTCAGCAATAAATTTGATTTTATGTTTAAGGAAAACATGTCACATTTTTCATTGTATGCTATGTGCGTGCGTACGTTAATTTATATAATTACAAAGTTCCTGTATATTTTTTTTCAAATTACAACAGTGTAAAATATGATTGTAAAATTTGTGCAATAATAATATACATGCGTCTCTTTTTTGACGTAGTACTGGGACACGTGTTTTCAAAGTTGTATCGATGATCGGGTTAAGCTCTTTGGAATTTGGGTGACTACTTTAGCTAAGCCTGGTCAGATGCTTGCAAGAAATCTGATGCTTTTCACGGTTTTCTGAGAGTCGTTTCGGTCAATTCAACGTAGCTCTGCTTAGTGCGAAGTTAGTGATCTGACGTTTTTAAGAATTTAAGAGAAGTTTAACTTGCATACCAGGTTTCGATTTTTTAGCTAATGCTGAAAATTTAGAGTGAAAACAGACTTTTTGTTATTTTCTAATAAAAATATTATTGATGTGAAACTGCATTTTTTAATTGAATATCAGTAAAATTAGCAACGTCGTCATTCAACTTAATGCATAATCCTGTGCTTCTGTGCCAGTTCAGCGAAAATAATCACCAATACTTGTATTTTTTGTCGTTTATTTGTGCTTTAGAACTATTTAATAATTGACGTCTGATTGGATTTGGAACATTGTTTCGTACACCAACGAAAAAATCTTTACAAATTAATTATTTTTATAACTCAATGATTATAAATGCTCGAAAGTTTTATTTACCAGCACATAAGAACAGTGTTAACAGTAAGCAAATGCCAATGTTAATTCATAAAGTGAAATTTAAAATTTAATTGAATCAGAACCTTGTCAAAACATGCGTCATAATGAGCAAAACCAAATTGAAATATTGAATAAAAAATAGAACATTAACTTTTTGAGTGTTAAGACGGAAAGGATACTACTTTGCAGGATCTGCCAAAATAGCCGCCATAAAATATGATAAAAGTTTATTTTATAAATATATATATATATATATATATATATATATATATATATATATATATATATATATATATATATATATATATATATATATATCATTCAGAGAGCATCGCGAGAAAAAAACGCTCTACTGAAATCACAGACGACAATAATACAACTCGACACGTCAGCCATTTTGCAGATGTATATCATTTTGATGCCGTTTATTCTACGTCTAATGTTAGTTCGAGATAACGAGCTAATTACATTGCTTCTTGGATCATCCACAAGATGTGTCACCTTAAAATAAAAAGGCTCTAGATCGGTAACCAAGGGTAAAAGAACGATAGTAATATGCACAAAGTAGATTTTTTGTCTAATTAATACGCATTTTCTCGGCTGTACAGCTGTGAATCAGTGCACTATTGCCAATTATTAACACAATTGTTTAGTCACGAGTTGTGTCTGCCTTACTTATGAGACGTGTTTTCGTTTGTTTGAAATGAAAGATAAATTATAATAAATTTTACAGGTAGTTAAAGCCCCCATAAATTATCAAATATAAATAAAACGAAATAAATCCGACCAGCTCCTCATACAAGCCACAAGCGTAATCAGAAACTAAAAAGCTACTCACTGTTATAGGCAAGTTGACAAGTGCGAATTTTCTCTTCGAAATCGCTATGCAAAATCACAACGCTCAAAAATGTGCCAATCTGAAATCATTAAAAATATAATAAGTATAATTATCTCATTTTGTAGGTTAAAAAAATATACATCTTTCTACAGGAACACAGAAAATTATAAACCAAAACTCATAATAAGAAAGGCATTACAATATAGGAAAAGATATTAACCAAAATGAGGATACTTCAGATTCTTTTTTCGGATTTTCTGAATAAGAAGAGAATATTTGGATGTGCAGGGTTTTTAAAATAATGATCTTTTATCGATATTGCCATATTAGAAGACTTGGCACAATTATTATTAAAATATAGAGATCGAAATCTTTCTATTTAGTTCCAGATGTATTGAATAACCTTGCATTACTGTGATAGTATAATATTTAGACACCGCATAAATTATGCTTAAGTACATTATTTAATTATATCTAATATACATACATGAAGTAGGATAGTTTTTACAAATTAAAAACACAAGCTTATTTTTGGAATTTTAAAAAACTATGTAAAACGAATAATGCATAGACTAAAGTGTACAGAGTTGAAATAAAAAGTTTTACCATGTTCTTTAAATTTGCCAGCTACCAAACTATTGAATTTTTATTTTGAATGTTCAGATCTATGAAGTTCATATTCTTTTCTCAAAATACGCATTTTCGTGTAAAAGAGATCTGAAAAATACCATAAGAAAACCATAGTCATGTATGTATATTTAAAGTTTTATGTAAGATCGAAATATAAATAATTGACATGAAAAAAAGAGCAAACTTGTTTTTAGTTCATTTATCGAACGTACGACACACACGATGGTCAAACGGCTTCAATCCTTGTACGAACTGGATCTTAAACTAAGCTCGTAAACCAAAATATTATATAAAGTAGATGGACGCAGCTCCAATTGCTGGGCACGATCTCAAATCGACTCATTCGGGTCTTCCACAGTAGAAACAACATATTCGGTGCGCACTGTACGACGTCTCTGCGGATGCGTATTATTAACTGTGGTGCAAAAAAGATGCATGATTATTCAAATTACTTGCGCGAGTGGACGTTTGTCGACTATAAAATGTACGTAACGCACGCTAAGTTCCACTAACTGAACCACGATTTTCAAAATAAATTTGCACAATTTTCAAGCGTTGTTCTGGCGTAAGTCTATTGATGGTGAAATGGCAAACCAAACAGGACAAATCATCTGTCAGCTGTCGAATTGGCTGTCACCAGAAAAAGTGTCGGCAATTTAAAAAAAAACACCCTTTACATTATGAGAATGTCTCTCTCGAACAAATCACAAGTTTATTGGCGATACATTTTAAATCAAAGCAACGGCAAATAGTAAGAAATATAAATACTGAGTAATAGCAATATTACTCATATATTATAAAATAAATGTTAATAATGTTTAAACACTACTGAAGTGAACATGTACTTTCGCCCACGTCAAATCGGTACATATGCTCGCAGACCAAATTTTGCCCAGGGCTGATCTACATAGGTGTACATACACATACAGGGATAAACGCATGCAAAGTTATGAAAATTGAAATAATTGTAATTTTAATTTATGTTGATTGGTGGGCGATCGCGCGAAAGGGTCCCGGGACTAATTAGTGCGCGGGTGTAAAGGGTCGGAATTGGGTAATGCGACGCCGATGCCACCTGGCGAGCACGTGCCGCGGCGCCTAAACGACACAACCCAAATTATCTTGTTTAGGTGAAAACCGGTGATAAAACGACACGCGGCCAAACCGACTACTAATACCGAGGGTCCAGCCTAGGCCGTTTGTCACATCTGCCGGCCGCTCGTTATTGGCGGACGCAACCAGCCACCCGTTTATGCGATATGCCTACTATATGCTCAGTGCTATATAATAATCTTTGCACTAGTACAAAAACGTGATCTACCTTAGATACGAGATGACATTTCTAGTTGAATATAAAAAAAACATTGAAAAATAACAAAAGAATAAAATTATGCACAAAGTAAAAAAAAACGAAAATACGAACATAACATCGAAATAAAATATATTAACTAAATTGATTTATTTTAAAATTGTACATAATATAATAACTAAAGTATTAATTTTGAAATTGTACATATTAAAAAAATAGTTGTTATTAATTTTTACATACATACGTATTTTGTACTACTATAAAATATAGCAAAAAAATTTACAATATTCACCAACGACCCAATTATTTTTTTCAATTCAAAAGATTATTTTTTTAATGCAAAATTTTTTTTCAAGATTCAACTATTTTTTCAACTTGTACTACCCTTTGACTACCCTTTAAAATAACATAAATTTAATTAAAATATCGAACATTATCTAATGATTACCTACAGTAAGTAATAACCACCACATTGAAAGTCTGGGAAATGTGACTATCTATATAATTAATTATGTGCTTCACAATTTATAATCAATTGATGTCACTGCAGCTGGGGGCTGGTTTTTTTTGTTATTAATAGCTATAAAAATTTGAGTTCCGCTGCCGGGAATCGAACCCGCAACCTCAGAGTTACTGGTCTGAGACGTTACGGACTACACTATTCCGTCCTATTTGAATTGTTGAGCAAGAGAACAAACTTTTTTACCACCGATTTTTTTATCCCGATCCCACTTTAGATGGTATGTGCTTTTTAAATAGCTATTTTAATAATAATATGTAGTAATTTACCTACTAATATGTGTATAATTATTTATTATTAATAATGATTTATATTATTAAATATTGGTACAATTAAAAGCGCTAAAGATACATATCTAAATATATTCACATTAATATAATATATTATTATAATCACATACAGTAGACCCCCCAATAACACGATAAATTGAGGACGTGCTATTTGGGTGCGTGTAATTGCGGGAATAAAAAATTCTCATACTTTTTTTCAATACGTACGTAAGAATCAGGGGCTTGTGGTGAGATTTCCTCCCTTTGGCTCGATCATACATAAAGTAACGGGCACCCAAATAGCACGTTCCCAATTTACCGTGCTATTGGGGGTCTACTGTATATTTTTTTATTTAAAAAAAACTTCTCGAAGATTCTCGAGAAAATCGAGAAGTGCAATTGAAAACTCTCTGTACTGTACTGTTTTAACAATTTTTTTAACAATTTAGAGATCAAGATTCGCTTAGCAAAAACGGTAAAATTACACCTAAAATTGCGCAATAGCTACGCAAACTTTTAAAAGCCTTTAAATAACACAAAAATCATTTTTCATAAGCTTAGAAATTGTTCTAGAAAATAATACGCCTCGCATCGAATAAGCTTTGTAATTATCAGACAAACTCCTTATGTGGAGTCCTAAAACCAACTTGATTTTTTTTTGTGTATTTAGACCCTAATACGACTTTCGATCACTTGACACAACTGATTTTGACGTTAACTTTTTTCTAGATGTTGTAAAAAGTAGTTGATTACTGATACTAGTAAAAAATATAATGCAGGTACTATCACAAAATTAATTTTGAAGCAAATTATAGTATAATATAATTCTGTATTTAGAACAAAACAAATATCACTAGACCTACCTGTAGTTATCGCACAAAAGTTTAAAATTAATTTCACGAATTTTCTTATCGTGTGTGCAACATTGGAAAATTTCCCGCAGAAAATCGCAGATTGTCAGCGGCGGAAGCTTTGATGGAGTGCAGGATAACCGACCGAGATCTCGCAGTAATCCTCGACAGGATCCGTGGGGTGGGCCCCGCTCATCTCCGCACATCCATCAATGACAATCCTCTCCAGCAGATGGCAACGGCTCCGCTTGCAAATTAGGCGAGGGAAATGGATACCCATTATAGGGCTGTGCTGTGACTCCGCGATCTGCATACAGCATGCTCGACCGCTGCCGGCCGATTTCGTGTATTGAATTATGGACCGAACCCGCCCAACGTTGACATTTTGCTAAATTAGGATTATTTCTACTTTAAAGATATTTTAATTATTCTTTAAACCACTGCAAGGTAATCGGAATCACGAGACGTGTAGAATTTTTTTCCAGACTGCTACATTACGAGAAGGTAGATAAATAAATTCGCGGAATTGAGGTTATGGTGAATTTTGTAATGATTGTCTAAGATATTTTTTAATAATTAGCAAGAAAACATATTTATTTTATGACAATCATTACCCTGAAAATATTATCTAAGCCACCACAACACACAGAAATGAAAAAGTAGAAAAATGTATATGAAAATCTATTGGACTGAGGAAGAAACATCAACAAGAACAATTATAGAATAATCATATTTTACTTTCTCTAAAATTTTCAAGAACTTCATGGCAATAAAAGTTAAAAATGAATACTAGATATACTGGTAATAAGTTTGAGAGCATGATGATCTTTAACCAAAACATATTATTGCTGATTATACATCAATGAAAGGCAATACATAACACCAGACGCGTACTGTGAGATACTTTAAGAGCGATAAGAGCGTGCGTAACGCATGTAACGCATGCCATTATCTTTCACTCACTCAAAGGGAAAGTATCTCACCATACGCGCCTGCATATAAATAAATTTGGGTTACAGTTTCGACCAAGATCTTGCTTATAAAAGGATGTCAATTTAATCTGGGGAATACTATGCTTATAATTACGTAGATGTAAGTCTTAAAAAAAATTTTACAGATTAAAAAAAAAATTTAGAGAATTCAAGAGGACGAAAATTCCACTAATTAATAAAATAGTTTAAAGTTTTGTCGGGATTTAAGTAACAATCAAAAAATAAATCCAGCTAAACTGTAATTGACTTACGATCCATGTAAGTGCATACATATAAATAAATACACCTAAATGTGTATTTAAATATATATATATTTGTAATAAAAAAATTAACTATTATCAATATTAATGATTTAAATATATATATCATATATATATATATATATATATATATATATATATATATATATATATATATATATATATATATATATATATATATATATATATATATATATATATATATATATATATATATATATATATATATATATATATATATATATATATATATATATATATATATAATTACAAAGGCAATGCGACATTTCTTTTTGACGCAAAGCATCGAGTATGTTGCAATGTTTGCGCAAGTATCTTTCGCAAAGGGCTTAGTAGCAGCTGTCGCATTTGGAAGTTGTACGCTCATTACAGGCTGTCTGTGAAGGAGATTAACTTAGACGAGCTGCTCTGGTTTATTCAGCCAACTCGTCGAAGACATCTCTCTGATTATCAGCGTGAATTAATTTATTTCCAGTAATCACGCGATGGAAGTGTACTATGCACACGGGCGCCGTAATGGTAAGTCAAACCGAAGTTATCTAATATTAAAGTTGTCTGTGTCGATCTTTTGTTTAAATTATATATATCACAAAATACAGTATAATGTATTATTTGTCTTTAGCAACGAAATTTACTGTTTAAGATCAAATAAGTTATTATAGAGGCTATTTTGTTTAATACAAAACCTCCTTAGTTCAATTTCAGGCAATCGTCATAATATTGTATTTTTACCTCAATAATATTATGATTGTGTGTAGAAAGCATGTCAAACTCAGAGGTATAAAAATACGAGCCAAATAATCAAAATTTATGTACATAGTATAACAAGAACATATATGCTGAGCTAAAAGTATTCGCAAAAATTTTAATTCTATCTGTAGCGACCACACACAGTTTGAGAGGGTCTTTGTCTCAAAAATTGTGTTAATTAGCTGGGATCAACAAGGAAACAAGCGTAAAGGATTTGGACCAAACACAAAATCCCTCGTTATGACCAAAAGAAATCACATAAATATCACGAGTCGTTCTGTAAATATTATCCGTCATTGAGAAAATATTTATTTGTAGCGAAACGGTCACGGATGTAATAAATCATGTAATGTAATACGACCTTGGACAATGCTCATCAACCAAAATCATCGCTTCCTAAAGGCGTATACCTATTTCACCGTTTTGAGAAGCGGCTGGATGATCACTGCATAATTGCAAATGGTCAGCAAGCTATGCAGCCTAGAAACTTAAGCTTGGACTCCAATGCGGAGAAGGAAGACCAGCAGATTCCCCCGCTTGGCAGACGCGCCCCCACTAACAGACGCGATAATACGACCTGAAAACCCCGAACACAATCATCGCAGCAAGAGGAACTGCCTACAGACACTCTCCCTTCAGGCACCTACAAGACATGTGAGCACCTCTCACGGATGTCATCCCTGCGCCAGCTTCTCCACCACCGCTCGAAGAAAGCATCTCGTCATTCGTCTGTCGCAACATATGTAAATATAAAATAATAAAACTCTAACTATATTCCACCCTGGGTCTTACTAGCTACGAAGTCATACCCCTAGGATTCTCAAATCCCTAAAACTCTCTTTACAGAGACCTGAGTCGCTGTTGTGGTGGTCGATTAACAATCGATCACGTTTTAGCATTTTCAAATCTCCTTATCTATGTATCCTAGTATGTATCATAGTATTTTTTGCTGGGAGAGTTGGTATACAATTCAATGGCGTCTACTCAATAAAATATTTTTTAAGTTACTAAGGGGCGATGTTGACAACTCATCAACTCGTCAATTCTCGTCGACTTTTGGCTGCGAGTTTTAGAATGCCCTATAGTCTCTTATTTTTTATGTCAGCATTTGGGAACGCTCCTCATAAGTTACTTAACACATCATAATAAACAAACTGTCTGAGAAGTTTAATGATCTGAACCCATGTATTACTGCTGCGACACCTGTAAATCACCAAAGAAAGTGTCGTTGGCAACGACTTTTTTTAATATACATATATATATGTAAACCATCTCTTTGAGAATATAAAAATTGTGTTAATTAGTTGCATATTTTTATGATGACTCACCTAAGCTTACTATGAAAGAGATTTTACTTAACATTTAAAATCATTATACAATATAACAATAAATTAATAGAAAAATACATCACTATAATTTTTACTAACCTGTTATGAATAAATAAAACTCGAAAACATTGAAAATCTAAATTAAAATTATATAAATAGACTATCTGCTTTTTAAAAATATATGTGTAAATATATTTTTATCAGTATTATACTAATATCACTAAAATAACAAACAGTGCATACGCTTTTATTAAATAAAACCTTATTAAAAATAAATTTATGTATATAGTATACATATTTTAATATTGCCTGCTTCAATTATGTTATATTATTATTATTATTTATTAATAAAACCGGTTCAATGTCCTGCTCCTTAATTTTAAATAGTAGTCACGATAATTAACCGTGAGATTAGAAAAATCTAGAAAAACCTAAGCTGTGATGATCGATAGTAATTATAAGTATATAATAAGCACTTATTCTGATCTCTTAGACATGACAGAAATTGAAAAGCACATAATTGAATATGGGATTTGAACCCAGGACTTTCGGGTGTTAGTCACCGACTATACCACTATTATATCGTACTGGCTTTTAAGAATACCAAGTTCAAAATATAATAATATAAATATGTACTCGTAATTTAACCATTTTAAAAATTGGTTATTGACATAAACAACAAGCAGAGCTGCAGGAGTCATTTATTTATTGTACTTACAATAATAAATAATTTACAATCAATGAAAACACATTTCTATTAATATTATTATACAACACTATAAACGTCTGTTATGTTAAAGCGATAAACGTATATATGTATATAAATACATATATGACAGAAATAAACTGCATGTATCGCTATTATATTTTTCTTAAAAATACGATGAAAGAATCACAAGACTGGATTCTCAAAGTCCAAGCTGAAGTTTCCACGTATTATTTTATTATTAAACCAACATATATTTATATTTACAAAGTAACAAAAAGGATGGTTGCAATAATATTTTTAACAGAAAAAATAAACGGTGATACAATAATATTTTATAACTAATTATTTGATGTAATAGCAACACGTTAGTTTATTAATATATTATTATACACACTTGTGTGTATGTGTACACAATATTTTAAAATTTTCTATCGACTGTGCACTGACTTAACTTAATAAAAATATACGCATCGTTTGTTGCTCATGGTGGATGAAAAAGATATATTGTAGCAATAGATTCTTATACACTGTTTTTATTTGGTCACCAACCATGTTGCTTCTTATGTTATATATGAATTTTCATTAAATTGACTTTCATGTATAAAAATATAAATATTGTAAAAATGTACTGGAAAAACTCATTGCTCGACAAAATTAAACATACAAAGGAAAATGCTATACAAAAAAGCGGCTATTTTTATTAACACGTATTGAAATGTGTCAGACCAGTAAATATTTTTTGGAAAACGTCGATTTATTTTATTAAAATATATAAACGAACGACAGTCATTTCCTTTTTACAAAAGCTGCCAAAAACGTAAACTCGCTCAATATTTTCGTTTAAACAGTGCGCCGAGCACACGGGGGGTAATTTAATAACACCAAAATGCCTTTGGACACTAAGTGGGTTTTTGATATTATTAAATTACCCCTGCGGCAGTAGCCGACGATATTATTTATCGACAATGCTGATTTATATTTTCGCCCCCTCCCGATATTAACTTAAAGCGCTCGATAAATTATTTGCATAAAATTGGCGCTTGCGAAATTAGTTAATCTGAGCCGGGGCTGAGCTGCTTTCAAACCTTTCGCTTCGGGTTTGGGAAAGTTTCGCATGTGGGGCTTTGCCGATTAATCGCGTCGGTAATTTCGTATGCGTATTTATCCAAAAGCTACGAGAAAAAATTCCACTGTGTTTAAGTTTAAAACAGCATATGGTATGTTTACCTGACATGATTTATGTAGCACAACATCCATGTATATTGTATCGAATCTTTATAAATAATAAATAATTTACTTTTGATTTAATTCTTTAAATAGTTAATAATTGTATTGTATATATGTAAAATATAGATTAATTGGTATACATATATGTTTCAGTGAATGTATATTTATCTGTAAAGTTACATTTTCACTAAAACAATAATAGACAATCTGTTTTACACAACAGATAAATCGATCAAGACTTCAAAAGCGTAGCGCAACAATGGAGATAGAAATCGTGCACTACACCCAGTATCGCACAATAACCACAAAATTTAAATAACCATTAATAATCACCTATATAATAAACAGCCATAAAAATAAACACACGCGCAGAAGATCATACATTCGACCTCGCATCAATTTATATTATTCTTTGGACCCCTTGGTACACGATCGTCATACTAGTCACATTTGACTACTTTCTCTAATACGTGTCAACATTTTAAATGTGCTTATGAAGATAGCGGGACTGGTTCTTAATTATCATAGTCAGAGATTCGCTTAAGTTTCCTTGAACGACTGATATAAAAGATGAATAGTTAAAACAAAACTGAGAATTACAATAGTAAATAAATTAAGAATTGACGCAAGCAACGAAAAAACACCAAGTCGGACTTCCAAGACCTGCGATTTCAACTCCACCGTCAGACACCAACATCTACATTTCACTTTATATGTCAAAGTCTGTGAATTAGTGACATTAATTATATTAATAATAAACTATTATTATAGCTTACAATCAATTGACGTCACATACACCACTTAGCTCAATTTTGTTTTAAATATCAATTCGTGAGATTAGATACATCTATGAAAACCTGATCTGTAATAATCGAACAAAATAATTTTACAGCCACATAAAATTTGTCACCAAATATACCACTAGTCTAGCATGCTAGTCACATTCTAGATTATGCCAATTTTACTGATTTTGTTTTAAGCGTTACACACCTAAAAGCCTGGTAATATATGTTTTCGACAAAAACAATGAGTCTGGTTCCACCCTGAATTATCGGTACTGGTTAAAAAATCTAGAGCAGGAAGGGACGTTGAACGTTCCACCGTTTTCCACTGTTTAAAAAAATAGAACACTATTGTACTAAATCATTTCATTAATCTTAGAAAATGATTAAAAAAAATTAAAAATGTTAAAATTAACTAATCCGATATATTACCATTCAAAAATTTTTGTGCCACACTGCATGTTTTTTTCGAGGAATTTTGTAGAATTATGCGTAGCACACATACATAGATATATAAATATATGTAATCCCCTACTCTAAAATGCACATAAAAGTAGTCAGTTTATCATATATTACTGTAAAGATATGGGGGTAAATACAATATGTCCTTTAAATCAGTACAAACTGTACCTTTTATGCCTATTGTTTTTCAGTAATGCGAACACAAATTTTGAGTGAATAGTAAAAATCTTTATTTTTGAAAAAAACATTGATTCTTAAAATAAAAAGTTGTATAAGAAAATCTTTATCTAATTTTTGTTTGAGAACAAATATTGTTATTTCAAGAAATATTTATTAAGTTCTGAAATTTTTTTATTACTTCAAGAAATATTCTGTAAATATGTAGAGATGTAACAATATTTATTTATTGAGACTAAATTAAAACCATCGTGGCCTAACAGCTTACCCCAATGCGTCACGATAGTCGAAAACAATGCATTGTATTATTTTATTACACGAAAAATATATAATTAAAATAATACATAGAAAGAAGCAAACAAAAAAAAATATAAAATATTACAATTATATGATACGTAGCGGACCAGCTCCTCGTAGCTGACAATAAACAGATCAATGTGCAATGCTAACGTATTAAGAAACTGAATGGCGACAGCCATATGCTTGTCGGGTAGTGCCCTAACGGCCAGCAAAAGAGGACGTGATCATGATTTTCGAAGACGTTCCGAAACCCAAAACTAGAATTTATCGAAAATAATTCAGTAATTTAAAATGCAACTTATAACTTTCTGTGAGAACTTAGCGAATAGTATCTAAACGCTCCTAAAAGAAAGGCGCTGGGATATAATATAATAATACAATTTATATTGTCAAATCCTTGGATATTTACAGATTTAATTTATTTTAAGAGCAATAAATAAATGTACTTAAATTAAATAAAAATCTCATACCTATACTACTATACACATTTAAGATATCAGGATTTTAATACAAATCATATTTAATTTCCAGTGAAAAAAAAAACTGATGTTACATTATTTCCTAACAAATAATTTAATACTATTATAATAATTCAGCTCTAATTAAAAATATTATAAGATAAGAATTAAATTTAGGAAAGACTTTTACATAAATAAATTACATAAAAGCTTTACATTTATATTTATATAAATACAAAATAAGCAAAAAATCTATTTTTAAACAACAATAATTAGAATCTCTATTCGCAGGATTTCAAAAAGGACAAATAATTATAATTTAATATTATATATAATTATTATAAATAAATAATATAATTTATTAAATACGATTTACAAATTAAAACATGTATTCTTTAGAATTCATTCATACCATATACAAAAGAAACATTCAAGTGTATATATTTAACCTTAACCCTTTGAAATTTATTTTGGTCACCATTATTTACGTTGTCTGCGAGTTCGTATAGTCACCATCGTAAATTCAAAAGATTTTTCAAAATACCCTAAGCAAACTTTCTCTCATAAGCAATAAATCATCTCCTAAGCGTGTAAATGTTATTGTCCATTAACTCAAACGCTCCGGGTCTTTTAGAAACAGTGCATCTATTTTTTTAATATTATATACATACAACATGTCAATATAAGTATTATACATATACATATTGTAGTATTAAAAGTATGAGTTTATTTAAATTGAGCACAAATAGTCATCGTAAATAAACATTTCGTATATCTTACATACGCCGCGTAAAAATAAAAAAACAAGCTTACAAAATATTACTACACTTTTGATAAGTCTCTTACGAACTAGTCTGTGAAAGATTTTAAAATAAAAAAATGTTTAACACGAAGACTTTTTAATCAAATAGATTCAATTAAAATACATGTTTTAAGCAGATAATGGATATGTATAGAATTGAACTTTGGTTATTCAGCTGGATTGACTTAATGTGTATTAGTAACATAATATTATTTTAACAGGCAATAAGGCTCACATTTTATTATTTTGCATCGAATATAAAGAATCGTTAAAAATGCAAATTGACACGTCACCAACAGGCTTATCGTAGTCGGAATATTTGTTATAGATTATTGATATCGTAAATAATCGACTCTGCTCCAGCGAATATTGACCAATGATTGCATATAAACCGCCAATATCGCAATCACCGTACTAAAATTGCTAAACGTTCCGAAAACTTGATGACTGATAACCGCAAAGCGATTGCCAACACGGGGGATATTAACATTAAAAACTAGTTGAATTATTTTTGATCTGTTAAACACAAAGCACATATTTAACAGTTGTTATCTAATAAAAGTACAGTAGATAGAGCAAACAGTCCAAAAATAGGTTTTTAGTATACACAAATAAAACAAACATTCAAAGTAGCATATCTGCCCTTCCCCAATACTCATCGGTTAATTACAATACATTAATAATTTTTTTCTGAACTCAAAAATCAAATTGCAAATCAAGGATAAGTTAAAATATATTTAATTTAATTGTTGTATTTTTTCAGTATATAAACACAATATTTATATAATATAAACATATATGTATTTGAAAAACAAAATTGATAAACTTATAAGGCTATCATGTATTAACCTTGATATGCCACACGTATTTATCTTATCATTAAACTATTTATTATTTGTTTTTATGCTGTTTTTTTGGAAATAAAAATAATATTTAATCACACCACTGTGACATATTTGTCTCAAATTATTTCTAGTATTTTTATAAAATCTCTTTCATCAAACATTATGATCTATTATTTTAGAGTATTACTAAATCCTTTGATAAAAAATAACTATGTTAGTCGTCCTTATAAACCATATAATGCATTTGTTAAAGTTTTAGAGAACAGAAATATGATAATGGTATTCGTAACAAAATAACTTTTAAGTGGAATTGAACATTCATAAGTCATCTAATAAAAAAATTTGCTGAATAGTTACTGATTGACATGCTTTGCGCTTTGAAATTGTGCCAACTATTGGTCAGGTATAAATCCAATATTAAAATTGACTCATTGACCGTGAGAAAAAACTTGTCGCAATAAGTGTTAAAAGCGCAATAAACAAAATACCATAGTCTATGCAGAATGCAATGTCATTCTGACAAGCGCATACGTGACTATTAACCCAGGAACGCTTTTTTGCATTAAATTAAAAAGTTAAGTAATTTAATAGTTATTGGTGAAAGTTTCAATAAATAAGATATGATTGTTAGTGAGTTTTGGAGTTCAATTATCATGTAAATATAAATATGCCGGAAAAAATAGTAATAGAACAAGAAAGAAGTCCATACAAATAAACATAATAAAAACCTTAATTTCTTGTTAAAATTAAAGCTTAGAATTATAAAACAACAGCATTCTGCACTAAGATAAAATAATAAAATATAAGATTTATACTATATAAAAATATGTAAACTTGGGATTTATCAAAGCGATAAATCAAAGTGATAGTCTACTGTCTATATTGTATATATACGCACATTATTATTTACGACCGCCATATGGCAAATATAGTATAATATTATTATTAGAAAATCGCAAATAATTTATATATCAGATCACGTTCAACCTTTGACATATGGGGTCGGCTGCCGAATATAAAATAAAAAAATCCGCGATACCCTCGGTATAATCAGGACGACAAGTGTTTTTCGAGTCGTCGTCGATCAATCATGTCGTGTTGCGAATTTTCGTCGAATATGATAGATATCCGGCGATATCGGAGGCTGCCATCCATTTTCCGCTAAAAGGTTTTCCCTCGCGCCCCTGGGACGGGACGTTTCCGTTCGACCCGCGGGAAAATTCCACACACGGATACGTGTCCCGTCCCGGCTGCGATATATATCCACGCTTTCGCGCTCACCATCCCTCTATCCTAATTCAACTTTATAGCCTAAACATGCTGTAATTTAGATAATTTATATAGGACGCGGCCTGCCTGTGTGTTTTCTGTAAATACATATGAAACGCCAATTAGTGAGCGGATTGTGAATTAAAAGGGTGAGGGTTTGTATTATATAATATTATACAAGGATCTGTTTAAATGCAAATATATATTTTTATTTTTAACTTATGCTTCTGTCAGTATGATTTCTACAACCAATGAGAAACCATTTTCAAGTGAGTCTAACTATGAAATATTAGCAGTACAGTAAATATCCATCATATGCAATGTGCACTGTTTGAAATCGGATATGTGAGCACGCAGTATTGCAATGGTTAAGTACTGATCCAAGTTCACATTAGCCCTACGATATGACCTGACGTCCATTAGATTGGACATATATCTTGTGTCAATGAGGATGGGATCAAATTGGCTTACGTTTCTACCATCAAGAGTTTTTCATGTGTCTTTGTGGAAAAATAATAATATAATTTTTTTGTGATATAAAAAATCGCAAAAAATAAAATAAATCTCGTTTTACTATTTTCTATAAATCATAATTTCAACTAAGAAGTAAATTAATAACCATTTAAATATTTACTTAATTTTTTTTTTAATATAAATAGACTAGAAAAATAGTACTTTAAATAGCAATTCCGAGGTAATATAAAATTAGATTGAACCATATTTTTATATATATATATTAATTAATAAACCTTATTTTGAATGCTCCTTATTTTTTTCTCTTTCAATTCGAATGGGTAATATTGATCTATTCTAATATATTTTAAGCTAAAAGCTATTAAATGTTTCCTGATCCTTCCATTTGACTCTTAACCCAAAAAATCTATAAAATGTCATTAGTTTTTTTAGTCGAAATTTTAAATTTAAATCACACATGTGTTAACGTTTTATTTATATATAATTATCATACAATAATAATCGTATATCCTTTGAAAAATCAAAGAACACAATAATATTATAAATTATCAGAAAATTATGTACATTTTAATCCATGAAAATTATAAATAATACATTAATGATCATTAAATTTTTAAATATGTATGCTGACTGAATTTGGTTGTAATTTCATATACAGATATACATATGTATATATTATTTTTATATTAATAATCCCAACAAAATGAAACCCTTAAAAAACTATACAACATAAAATAATTGTGGCAAAAACTAATTATAACACTAGTCTCTAAAATATACTAAATATATTTTAGCTGCAAAAACTTTGCTGTAGTGTTGTCGAGTGCTATCGTGTACGATTAAGGAATTGTGAGAGATGCGGTTTTATCAAAGCCCAAAGTTTTAAAACATCATCCGAAGCTTGTGTAATAATGCATTTATCACGATTAAAACATTTGTACCGCCCGACCGCAAATTCATTTCGATAGCGCTTCGGACAAATTGTGCCTTGAGCTGGCTTAGTGCTTCCAATGACGATGCACGAATAATATCTGTACGTTGCTGCAAATGCCGAACTGACCGCACAAAGTTGGACGCGGTCTGGGGGATTTCCACTTTTGGATTATATTGGATTTTCCGACGAGCAACGGTCGTACAATTACCTTTGTCACGTGCTTTCGCAGACTACATTCAGGTGAATCAGTGACGAGTGACGAGAGCAACTGGAGTCCACAACGGGACCAGCTTCAAAGGATCTTTCGTCGTCTCAATTTTGTGAGCACTTTATGACATCGTTCGCCTTGTTGCATATGCACCAATCATTAAAACGAGACCTAAAATTTAATAATGAAATACTTTAAAAACATATTTGTATATCTCACGCTAAAAAAAATAAACTTACGGTACATAAATACAGTTTTAACTAATTTAAAAATTATTTTATGTATGAATTATTCACAAAACATATATTCAACTGTCTGGTTTTAACGGTTGTCAATGAAATTCTAATAAACAAAATATATTATTTTATTCAAAAGTAATATATAACTATTTTCTACAAAATATTTTTTTAAACAATGTTCAAATGAGCGCCAAGAATAGAAAAATTGTATATAAATGAGTAAACATACTGAACGCATTTATATCTAATACATTCAATATGCTGCATAATTTAATTTATGTAATATTTAATTAATCTTTTCCTTACTGTGCCAAATAAATCCGCCATATAATATATACACATGCAAAAATAAATTATTTTAAATCGAATTATTAATAAATATCGCTCTAATTATTTATAGTTGAGGTCTACTAATAAATGTAATTATTATTCAATTGCTGAAAATAAAAATAAAATCATAGGTGAAACGTCACAAATAGCCGAATAGATAGCTTTAAATGGAGGCCCGAGTTCTACACCCGCGCCAGACCCGGTCGCTTCATATGATTCCCATGTCATTTGGACGAAGTACCGTTACACGAAATAGCATGCTTTATCTCTTTCTTCGTTGCATGCGACACCACCCCCCCTTTTATTTCTAGGGGATCGGCGTCATTCCTGGATTGTTAAATGAATAAATTTGATTAACCTACAATACCACTAACTTCATTCCATAATTTTTGTATAAATTTTTTTTTAATTTTGCGCAGAATTTTAACGATCTTTTAAATAAATATAATTATTATAGTCAATAATAAATTTATTCCTATTATTGTTGTTTGCAAAAGCAATAAAATATTGATATTTATTATAAGAAAATATTTATTATATATTAAAAAAAAAATGGTGGATATTTCTTTAGAAGCGCAGGGTAACAACCCACGGTATATGGCTGAGAGGCAAATAGTAGTGGATTCTAATTAAAATGTAACGGTAAATGTCGGGAATCTTATGATGCGGCCCGGTCGGTGAGCTATTTTCCCTTTCGTTCGCTCGCGTGTTAAGTGACGAGAGTGAGTGAGAGATAAGAGCGTCGTCCAGCACGCGTGACATTTCTGAGGGTTCTAAATCATATAATTATTTACTTGGCATTAGAGGCAAAAGTTAGCCAGTCAGTGGACATTTTTTTAATATTTCGATTTTATTAAGATGCATATTATTTCACTTAATGACATGCCTTTATCTGGACAAATTTAAGAAGAGGAGGTGTGCCCACACATCCCCCTGTGACGATGTCCCTCTTTAGAATTCTCATAAAAATCAATAAAATCATGCTGTATCCGTCGCAGTGTAAACGTTTGGCTATCTAGCGTTCACACTAAAACTTTTTATAACAATATTACGATTTAAAATAAGTGAGACTCAAATGGTATCTAAACCAAATTTTGCTCAATAGGAGAGCTCAAAAAACAATTATCTCTTCTCAGAAGTAGAAAAATCCGCGTCGAAAGCAATAAAATCATGCTGTATCTATCGAAATGGAAACGCTTGGTTATATAGCGTACACACTAAGACTTTTTATAATAGTATTTCGACTTACAATAAGTGAGAATTGTACGAAAAATATATAAACCAAATTTTGACCAATAGGAGAGCGCAAAAAACAATTATCCCTTCTCAGAAGTCAAAAATCCACGTCAAAAGCAATAAAATCGTACCGTCGCCGTCACAGTGGGAACGCTCGTTACCGAGCGTTCCCACTGCGACGGCACCGATACGATTTTATTGCTTTTGACGTGAATTTTTGCCTTCTGAGAAGTGATAATTGTTTTTTCGCTCTCCTATTGACCAAAATCCGGTTTGAAAATATTTTGATCAACCCTCCTATATTAGGAGTGCATAGTAATATCGGTAAGGATAGCTATCATATTTTTAAAATATAGTGTAATATCTAAATGCAGATAAACTGTGAAGTAATATGTGGGATGCAATGTCTGTCTGTATTTATTATTCCGCTTATTATCCTCTTACAGATGAGTTGGCTTAGTTTGTATTTTGGACTTAACCTAATGAAAGTTCTAAAACTTTTAAGTTTTAGAACTTTCATTAGGTTAGGTTTGGGTTTGAACAGCAAATAAAAGTTTCGTGACTGTCAAATTGAGTTTCATAGACATTTTAGGGCAGCATATTAGCGGCTATCAGTTTTTCTAGCATTAGTATAGTAGTTATATTTTTGCTAGTAGAAATACATATTTACTGATGAAAATGTATTTGGACTTCTGGTAAAAAAAGGACCAAGACATTGTTCCCGTATAAAATAAACTTAAGCCTAAGGTAACTAACTTGATGTAAAGCAGTGGTGTCAAACGCAGTGTTAAGACATTGCGTTTATTACTGCTAAACGATTTACTAAAGCTGAAATACAGCAATTAATAAGATGAATAATCAATATTTATAAATCGCTTGCTGCCTTAAATAGTCCGAGTAAACAATTTCTGTGTCAATTATAAACAGAAGTTAGAGCAGTGGTTCAAGTTTTAATCCTTGTGGTGTTTCAAAGAATATAAAGTACTCTTTGGAATATAACAGTAACGATGATTTTTCAAGAAGTTACGAAAGAATCTAGTTAGGTGGTCAGATATCCCGAGATAGCGCAATTTTTTTATTAAGATTAAATGGTTCGAATTATAGAAAGCTATCTTAAAATATATTTTATTTATTTTTTCTTATTTCTGTAAAGAGCAAAAAATTGACTACAAGTAAAACGTATAAATCTAAATATGTTTTGTTAATAAAAAAAAGTTATAATAATAATAAATATGTCTATATAAAATAATTAAGAACAACTTTATTAATGCTGACAATGTCTTTAATTTATATCTATACAGTTTATTTATATGTTCTATGGTTTCCGGTGTTTGGATATGCACAAAAGTGACTCACATTAACAAAAAATAATTATTTTTTGTAATATAAAATGTAATATTATAAAAAAAAATTAATACCCTTTATAACAATATCATGTATAAAATTTAGACCAGATAATAAACATAGTTTTATTTTACTAAGCACATATTGCATATCAAAGAGTAAAATAAAAACGACCAGTTCCATAAGCATCCGCAGCACGCCGCTAGTGTGAACGCTCACACATAGACAAAAGTAATTCAAAGAGCGTCGTCTGAATACGACTTTGCGACTGCCGAAAGTGCATTTAATTAAAACGAATCACGCCCCGCTTTTCCTTTTCTATTTCCCCACGGGCTTAAGTCGCATGACAGCAGCGCCCGGGAGTTTCGCCAACAAAGGGGGCCCTTTTATATTTTTATAACGACATACATTTTTTTCACGTAGAGCACTACAAATTACATAATGCTCCGCAAACTAGACCGCGTGCACGGGCGCGTCGACTACGTACAAAGTTAGCTACAAAGAAGAGAAGACTATATCTACGCGGTGTTTAACAAGCGAGCGCAGGGCCGTATTCAGAGCGCACTTGTAAATGCTGCAGATTCAACTTTCGCCTAATTAAAATCCTAATTACATAAAAAAACATACATTTTTTGTTTTGTTTCATTCCTACCACATTAAATTAATACTGCTTATTAAGTGTGGACTGCCTTCGAGTTAATCCTTAATGAGGTCGATTTTTTTTAATATTAAAAACATACAATAATAATTAATTATATTATCCGTCGTTTATAGACAGACGATGGCGATATGCAGTATGCATATGAATTCATCGGTATTTTTAAAGAAAACATTGTAGCGATTTAAATAACACATGATACACGCGCATCCTTACCAACGTACTTGGTAAGAATACGGCGAGCTCGCAAGACTGTATATAATGTGGTACTAAAACCAGACCCTCAGATCACTACTTTGCTCTAAGGACTTTTTCGGCTACGAACTTCTGTCTAGCTTTCCAATACACAATTGCGACCCCAAGTACCAATGACTTCAAGAAAGATACCTACTGACGCAACCGAAGACCTACTATCGAAGCGGTTATAATCTATATGCTTCAATAACATAGATATTGTGAGATCTAGTCACGGTGCAGCTTCTGACAATCATCAGATAATGTTATTTTCGAGATGTCTAAAAAACTTATCTTACTTTTCAGCGCCATGTGATTAATTTAAGATATATTCAGATCTCAGACCACTTTCATGTCAAATATCAGTTTCACATGATCTTAAATGCTGCCATATTAATAATATTCATTGGCTTTAATAACCAGTAAGTTAAAATTTTAAAAACGTAAAATATTTTATGAAGCCTAAAATAATAATCAAATTTTTATTTTTGTTTAAAATACAATACTTTTTACAATTCTTTAAAATAAAACATTATCTGACATTCCAACTTGGCACACGGAGGTAGACGTAATAATAAATAGACGCTCGTGCAATATTGTATAATGGAAAGTTCAACACGTTCGACCCATTTCTCATTGTCTCGTAGTTGACACACGATTACGGTCCACAGATTCAAAATTGTAATTCGATTCAAATCGCTCGATTTCGAATGCAGGGCAAAGAGAGAAGAAGAGCGGCAGAGACTGGGAAAGAAAGGAAGACGCCAGGGGGAGCCCGAGAAGGTGAAAGAGGAAGACGGGACGAAGAGATACCATCGGAGACGATATCGCCGAGGGTGGCAGCCCCGTCAGGAGACAGCGACTTCCTAGATAAAGCCAATTTTCCCGTTGATCGATTATCTTCCATGTCATTAGTCCCGGATCAATTAACCTACATCCCGGGCATCCGTCAAGCGATCCGGACAAAAAAAATGACGTGCGTCGTCACGTGACTTTCCCTACGTCTAGGAGGAGTGTCTTGAAAGTTATTATAAATAAAATTAATTGTTAGACTAACATTTAAAACATAAGTTTTGTCTCTAGGATTAATCTAATCGTGCATCAAAGTAGGATCTCAATGCAATAAATTTTTATATGTTATGATCAATAAATGTAAGTACAAAACGTGATTCTTCAAAAAAAATATCATATAAATATATTTAAATTTGCTTCATTTTAATCAGAATATAATCACTCTTATGCAAATTATAATTCATTAAAAAAATATTTTTAAGACTTCAAAGGTTGCGCACTTTTCATACAACCATGTGTCATATCTCTATCTACCATCGACCTAACCCTTCGCTTTTTTCGTCGAACAAAAAAAACATGCTAACCTTGGCCTGCTTGGATTGGATAAACTGGATAAAATTAAATGAACGAAAAAAGTAATGCCATCAATAATAATGAAGCATAATGTACGAGCATACCAAAATGAATATGAATGTAATATTTTTTTTAAATAGTTAATAATATTAATACAAATGTTTATGTGTGTTGTTCATACAAAATTAACTCAATCAACAGATTGATCTTAAATAAATTATAATACAATATGTATAAAATCTCAAAATTGCTCAAAAAACAATTAATTTTATTTTTCAATAAAATGTGTTTTTTAATAAATTTTTAGGAACGTAAAAAATATTTATAAAATATTTTAAATATATATAATTATTAATGAAAACTAATTTTGATGACATTATTATTTAGTTACTTTCACAAAATTTAAGGGCACTCTTATTACAATTTTATATTTATGTTTTTTATGCATTTAGTCAATATAAATTAACTTTAAAAAAACATTTAATCATCATTGATGTAAACATCGATTTAGATTAAAAATTAAAAAACAACTACTATGCAATTAAAACAAAAACTATACTTATTTTCTATGTAATGCAAAATAATGATAGAAGAATGTAAGAATAAATATAATAATAATAATAAACTCATGAACAGTATTTTTTACGTATATATTTTCTCTATGAGTAGCTCATTATCTGAAAAGTTTGTACGACTTAGCTATTATTAATCATGAAATTAATCCGTAAGATTAGGAAAATCTAGAAAACCCGAATAATATGATGATCGATCAGAATCATTACAAAATAATAATATATCTGAAAACATTAAGGTACATATGAGATTCGAATCTTTGTCTTTTGGGTATTTGATCTACTTCATCTCATATTAATATAAATTATTAAGAATTAATTGAAAAAGTAAATGAATTAAAGGCTCTTTGTTTCTGCACATGTTAGTTTTTTATTTTTAAAGCAGGATCAAATAATTATTTTTTCAGGTGATGAAAAAATTTAATAATATAAATTTATTATAACTTATTGCTTTAAAATATTACCTTTAAGACGCAGATATGTACAATATTTGCGTTAAGCCAATCTTCAAGTGATCCAGTAAAACATATTTAAAACAAGTCAATCAAAAGTAACTAAAATTTAAGCAAATTAAAATATATATACTATATTTATTAACTTGAAAATCAAACTAATAAATAATTTACATTTCATTATGTATATTCGATTTAAAAGGAGTGATAAAGATTTTAATTTATACACACATATGTATATATGATTACTAATATCGATTAACATAAATACTAAAATATTATAATATAGATATTTTGACAGAAGTAACGCCCTTATTTATACAGAATTAATAAATTAACAAATATTTTTATAATACATTACAAAAAATTTATACTATAACAATTATTCACTGATTGAATACGACAAAAATTTCATGAGGTTTTTCTGTTCTGACTGTCTGCCGGTATCTGCCCTTTCCTCATTAGAGACCAGGTCTAAGAATTCAGGACTGCATAGCTTGCTAACCAATCACAATCATGCAACGATCATCTAGCTAATCGTTGCACTCGCTTCTTAGAACAACCAAATATATATACACCTTTAAAAAGTGACATTTTCTTGATGGATATCTCTGAGATCGAATTGTACAATAGGAATATTGTGACCTTATGGTGCTATTTGTCCGGTGATATATTGTTTTGCGTGACCGTTTCGTATAAAGAAACATTTATTCGTAGCACCGGAGAATCCCTACGTGTTATTCATGGAAAAATTTATTTTTTCTAGTCGTAACGAGGACTCTTGTGTGTGATCCCACTATTTAGTTTATTCTTGTGTGATCCTTATTTTTGGTCACAGCTTTTAACGCGAATTTCAAGAATAGGATCTTTAAAATTTTTTTGTCAGATATGAAAGCATAAGTCACTCTCTATATTTGATTCTGCCGTTATTAGGCGCATTATTCAAACATTTAATTTGCAACCGACTGCACGAATTGATCGCGGGTTGAGTTTGCGCGAATTTCTTCGCAGATTTCGTAATTGAATCTTATTTATTATCCCTTTGTTATCGTCGCGCTTAAGACAATTTCCTTTTCTGAGAATCATTCGTGGATTATTAGTATTCCGACGGGCCGATCGGTGAGCAGGGCCGCGCCGAATTATGTAAATGCCGTTCGGATGTTCAATAACAGGCGTTAGGGATAGGATAGGAGGGGCGAAATCGGAATATTGAAACAATAAATCCGGCCCTGCTCGAGTTATGAATTTACCTTTATTTCGACCCGGTAATCATCTGTCCGATTGCGATGTTGAATGGAGGGTGAGGGGGGAGGCGTGATTGAATTTCGATTTAGCCGATTTGCTTGAATTTTTCCTGGATGCGGCCCTGGACGGCTAAATTGAATTGGAACAGGCGAACCGTGCTAGCGTTAAAATATTGACAGTGTCGATCGGGTGCGAGAGATGTTTCTGAAATGTCTGCACTATGCGAATAATGACTAGACGCTCCTTTGTATGACGTATTACGCAAAATGGTGTGAATTAGGTTAGCTATTTTTATTAAAAAATATCCTTAAATTGCTTTATTACTCATAGACGTTTTTATATTAGATAACAATCACTTAAAATAAGGGTTTTGATAATAAATCTAATTTGCATAACCGATATTTTTAATATTTAAAATATAAATCTATATATAAGCTTTACTTTAAAATTAAAATAATATGAGAATTACAAAATATAAAAAATACATACGTACACGAAAACATAAGTCTGCATCAAAAAATATATGTTTCTAAATTATTATTGAGGAATTCGATTACACGGAAAGTAGAATATAAATGAGTGCATATACTGAAAGAAAATACATTTGCTTACTTACTAACTTAGTAAAGATAACTTGATCATATGTACTTAAGATAATAAAAAAAGTATGCCTTTGCCTAAAAATCTAAGTTATTGTTAAATACCTACGTATAAGAGACCCGAAGTATCAATTAAGGTAATATCAGTTATATATCATAATAATTATACCAAAACAATGATTCCGCGCCTCATTACAAAAATGGCATTTTATATATTTTTACCACCGAAATATATATTTCTTGTATAAATAATAATAGGTAGGAGCTAACTCTTTCTACGCTATAAATAAAAATAAAAATTAGCCACACATTTTGGAATTTTGAGATTTAATTGTAACTAAAAATAGTACGAATCTAAATATATTTATTTAAGATATACCTCTTTACAAATCCAATACAGATAAATTTGAATTGCTTTCAAAAATATGTATTAAAAATGTTTATATTTTTTAATTGTGTTGCCTATTGGCATCTGTCTAAATTAAGAAATCCAACATTGCCTGTAAAAGCACGGTATTTAAATGACTAATAATATATATTATTCATTTTGTAAAAAAAGGTACAAAAGTCATGGTACACATTGGAAAATATATCATGCAGAACACCAATTATGCATTGCTCATGAAGTTTGCTTCGCCAATTCTAACTTTCGGAAATAATATTTAAAATGATGTTTACCTACAAAAATATGTTAGAAGTTAGAAACCAGCACAAAAATAAATTATAATATATTAGATAATAAAACTAGAATGCTAATTAAATTCTGTAAATATGATTTTTTTTTCAAACTTGTTGCTCTATTCTTATAGAATTACTATTTTCGTTTCAACTCCAAGAGTTCCAACTTTTTATCAGGGCGATTGAAGTTGAATACTTTTAAAATAAGTGCGTTTTATGGCAAAAAGAACTGAATAGATAAACCACCTTTTTATTCAATTAAAGAAAAAATCTTATAAACTATAGTATGCATATAACAATTTATTTTAACTTATGCTTATCTTTGTAATGTTTTTTTTATTATTGTATTTTTATTAATAATGAATATACTTATCTGGTTTATAATTTAAAGGCAAATTAATTTTATTGTTTTATATATACCTATATATGTATATGATTAATAATAATATATCAGCGTAAACCACATATACATTGTCCAGTTTCTTTACTAAAACATACATACATGTACAATAGACCCACAAAATAACACGGTAAATTGGGAACGTGCTATTTGGGTGCGTGTAGTTGGGGACTAAAAATACTAACACAATTTTTTGCAATACGTACGTACGAATCAGGCGCGTGTGGTGAGATATTCTCCCTTTGGCTCGCTCGCACATAAAGTAACGTGAACCCAAATAGCACGTGTTATCGGGGGGTCATGTATGTATTTGTAAACTAGACAATAGATCTGTGCATTACCATGAATTTTTTTTAAAAATCAAATATATAAAACAATAAATTTTTTAGTGTTATTGGGGGGTCTACTATATTAATTAGACAATAAAAACAAAATATATTAAAGATATAAAAGCCAAACCACTGCCGCTCTAATCTGTAATATGTATTAGATAAAATCAAAGGTTCCAGATTTACCCTAAACTATTTATATTGATCAATGAATCGTAAAAAAGTAGGAACATTGATCTCCTCCCATTTTCCCGATCGTATATAAGCCACAATATAAAATCACTTCACACATATCTTAATTTAGCACTTTATTTAGAACTCACTTTGTTTCGGACTTGCAAAAAATAGGGAATTCAGTGGAACTGCTTAAAAGCTCAAATTATAATATTCTAATTAAATCATGCACTTTTTATTATTTATGTAATAATAAATGCATATATAAATAAAATAAAGACTTTTGAAATAGTTGTAAGATTAAATTGAAGCAAAGATGTTTTTAATCACTTTCCTATACATTTGTTCATTCAAATAAATAATATTAGTATATCAAAGAGAGATGTTTACAAGAAATAGAATATATTGTACTAATCAATAAATTAATAGCAAAACATCATCTAAAGTGATTTATGTTTCACCGCTAGTAAGAGATATGTTTTGGCGAGAAAACTATAAATAATATGGAGCTATTAATTATAATCTTTGGTCGTCGCGACGCAGATTAATTTTACACTATATATAAATAAATGCAATTTTCAACAAAATAATAAGACGCTGATAAATACTTGAAATATCACACCGTCAGCAATTTGTTTTCCATAATTGTATCGCATATATTTCACATCTCAAAACATTCACAGCGTGAAGATTAACAATAATAAATTAAACATGCCAACATATTTTACTGAGTAATTAGTTTTAGCACTGTATTTAAAAATAGCATATAATATAAATTATAAACGGATGTTTATTATATTACAAGCACGATATACCAGTGTTATAAGCACTGACTAATATATATAATATATAAAACACTAAGGTGCAAATATCATTTGAAACTTAGTGTTTTACAACTGAGAAATCGAAATAATATTTTAGATCGATCATCATCGATTAGGTTTTCCTAGATTTTCCTTATCTCACTATTGAATAATCAATATAGGAATGAGCTAGACCATGCATAATGATATCAAACTGTAATATTAGTTTAAATTTAATAAAATAGACGACATCAATTAATAAACTGATTTCAGTTACATGACTCATAACTGCTTCTTGCAACATGCTCATGTTACAATAAAAGTTTTACTATAAATATTTTTTTTTTACATATGTAGTTGAATTGGATCAAAGTGTGTTATTTATACATATAATAATTATTATATTATTTTAATTTATTAAATATTTTATGTTACATAGCCTTGAATATTAAATATTTTATTAGCTTAAAATTATATATGCTTTTACGCCAAATTAACATATAGTTCTTAATGCTTTTTAATTTATACTTAAAACACTTGAGCACTATACTGTTGTTAATCAGTGTTTTTAGAATACAATAGTTAAAGTATGTCTTTTCATTAATTAAAGTTAAACAATAGCTTTTAAAATGGCAAATCTTCTTTTTATAACAACTTTTATTACTGTTTTAAGTTACTGTCCTTTAATTCAAGATTTTAGATTGCCTAGTGCAGTTAAACCTACACATTATGATATAGAAATACTAACAAATTTAAATGACGATGAAAATTTTGAGTACGAAGGAACAGTTTCAATTACGGTTAGTAAAAATAAATATTTTTATTTAATATTATGTATTATATGTATATGTATTTAATAAATAATATTTTCACAGTTAGCAGTAATTAAAGTTACACAATCTATAACACTGCATTCGAAAGACTTACTTATAAAAGAAAATCAGATACAATTATTAAACGACAATGAAAAAAAAACACAATCTGTGAGCAGCGTAACATATAATATTGAAAACGATTTTCTCAAAATTAACCTAAATACCAACCTACAATTAAACACTACTTATAAAATTAAAATACCTTTCGCTGGAAACATCTCAGATGACCTTTTTGGATTTTACCGTGGCAAATATTTAAATGAACAAGGACAAAAAGAGTATTTTTTTATTTTGATAAATATATACATATAAGTTGGTTTATTAATTTATCTTTTAATTTCAATAGATGGTTCTTAGTTACACAATTTGAACCAAATTATGCTCGCTGTGCGTTTCCGTGTTTTGATGAACCAAATTTCAAAGCTACTTTCTCCATTAAGATCGGCAGACACCACAGTTATACTTCCGCTAGTAATATGCTATTAAAACAATCAGAACCAATGTACGTATTTCTGCTTCGACTAAAATAAAATATATTTAAAATTCTTAATCATTACAGAAGCGGCAAAAAATTTTGGTTATGGGATATATATGAAAAATCTCCAATAATGTCAACATATCTAGTGGCTTTTTTGGTATCAAAATTTGCTTATCGAAGCGTTCCTCACAAAAATATTACAATCGGTGTTTGGGCAAAGAATAGTTCCATGAACGATGTAAATATACCATTTTTTTAATGAGATACGATTTTCATTTAAATAAAAAATAATTCAATTTTTTAAGGTGGACTATGCCCTTTACACGACTCCTAAAATTTTGTCGTTTTATGAAAATTACTTTGGTATATCATATCCTTTACTTAAATTAGATTTAGTGAGCGTTCCTCATTTTTACTATGGTGCTATGGAAAATTGGGGTTTGATCACGTTTGATGAGGCTACAATATTGTACAATCCTTTTGAATCTTCTCCACTTTCTAAGCTCATAATTACCAACGTATACTTAAAAAAAACATTTTATAAAACTATATGCATATGTTTAATTTTTGAATTATGTATTTTAGACAATTTCTCATGAAATATCACATCAATGGTTCGGTAACCTTGTCACTATGAATTGGTGGACAGAACTGTGGTTAAACGAAGGTTTCGCAACATATTTTGCGAATTACGGCGTAGACATAATTACGCCAGAATTTGACCCTTTTTACCAACAATATATTAAAGTTATATTGCATAATTTTAATATAGATGCGTTGAAAACTTCTCATTCGGCAAGTATATGTGTATAAAATACTAATATCGTACCCAAAAATCAACAGAGTATAAATTAACCTATTGAAAGTATTATTTTAATCCAAAACTGATATTAACTCAAAGAAACTAATTCATATTTTTGTCACCTGCGATTTAATTTATTCGTAAAAAAATTGATTCAAAATTACCTAAAAAAGATCGATTACATTTTATGATTTTACTGCACTTCTATGATACGTAGAGAACCAACGTTTTAGAATTCTTTCAGAACAAAGATCTATCGATAAAGTTCGATATTTAAAAGCTCTCACTTTCAATGGACTACTTAAAAATCCGCATGTGGGAAAACTATTATAAATTACCTAAAAAAAATCGCTTACATTTTTTTATATATCTGAATTTTTATGCTGAGTAGAGCAACAACGTTTTAAAATTCTAGATTTTTCAAAAAATTGTGTTAAAATAAATTACAATTTTTTTATCGACTATTAAAAAATTCCGGTAAAAATTACCAAAAAAATGTTTTTCACATAAATTATATATTTAATTTAATAGCTATCAAGCACAATCAAAATTCAAAGTGATATCAAGCAAAGATTTGATCAGACAACATACGAAAAAGGTTCGATCATTGTACGAATGCTTCATAAGCTCCTAGGTGATATTGTTTTCAGAAATAGCTTAAAGAGGTAGCTTTTTTAATACTGGCATAATAAATTATATACTCTTATGCTTTAATATATTTTTTATCTCTAGATATTTAATTAAGCACAAATATAAAAACACTGATCAAGATGATTTATGGGCATCGTTTTCAGAAATAGCTCGTGCTGAAAAAGTGCTTACATCTGAATATAACTTAAAAGAAATAATGGATACTTGGACAAAACAAAGTGGATATCCACTTATTTCTATAAATCGCGATTATTCTACAACCACAGTTACAGCATCACAAGTATTTAAATGTACCATTAAACCCTTACATATCAAAAATATAGCACACATTATTTTAGCAACCATTTGTAAAAATACTTGACTCAAGTGATCAATTAAATAAAAAATGGTGGGTTCCACTAATTTACACTACTGAAAATGATATTAAATTAGGAAATTCAATCAAAACTCAATGGCTCAATATGACGACTTCAAAAAATTTAACAATTTCAATACCAAATAATAAATGGATATTATTTAACGTCGATATGGCAGGCATATATATAAATCAAATTAAATTAAGTTATTTTAATTAGATATGTATAATTTAAAATTATTATTTAATTAGGATATTATAGAATAAATTATGACGATAGAAACTGGAATCTGCTTATAAATGCACTTTCAAAAACAAATTTTGATGGTATTTCTAAGCTAAATAGATATCAATTGGTAATCGATTCTCTAGATCTTGCTTGGACTGGAAAAATAAGCTATAACGTTACATTAAGGTAAATATTTATACATATATTGAAGCTTATGCTTGAATAATAAATTTATTAAAATATATTCTCTTTTTTAGATTATTGAAATATTTAGTTAATGAAAATGAAATTAATCCATGGCTTGGAATGTTCTCATCAATGAATGCCATCGATTCCATAATTTACAAAATGGCATCATATGATATATTTTTAAAATATATTGATAATTTACTATCTGGTATTAAACTCACGTCTTTTATTGCATTTCAGGTTTATACATTTAATAAATTATCGTTGCTTAAATAAAGCTTTAAATTAAAAGATCCATATATTATTTTCAGCCAATAGTATTGGAATGGCATTGTAAAGTTAATTCATCTCGATGTGAAAAACAATCCTCACAAAACTTATTTCACAATTTCATGGAAATTAGTAACAAGAGCAAATCGTTCGAAAAAAATCCGTAATTAAACTTTGAAAATTTTTACTCAATATACACAATAAGATAATATATAAATATTTACATAGAATATCAGCTGATATAAGACAAATTACATACTGTGATGCATTAAAAGATGGAGGAGAAAGGGAATGGGATTTCTTATGGAAATACTTGTTGCATGTTACAGTACCAAGTGAGAAATTAGATATTATTGGAGCCCTCGGATGTACTAAAATTGAATCATTGCTAAAAATGTAATTAAGCTGGAACTATACAATTATATATATTTGTATATTTTACTGTTGAATTTAATATTATAGAAATCTAGAGCGGTCGTTTAAACCAGAACTTGGAATCAAATTACAAAATGCAAATATGATGTTTTCGAGTGTAGCATTAACTAGTGATGTTGGTTATAATGTAGCAAAGCAATTTTTCAAGGATCACATTAAGGAGATCATAGAATAGTATTAAAAATTATTTAAATAATTTTGTTTATATAAATATTTGTAATATATATGTTTTTGCAGTAACGAAGATATACCAAATAGCTTGGCTAATTACTTTAAATGTATGTTCGAGAAAGTTGTTTATGAAGAAGAATTTTTACAAGTAACATTTTTAATTTATTTTACACTACAATTATTCAAACATTTTATCATTCATATTTAAAATATTACAGATAATGAATCTTGTAAATACTTACAAGAAAAATCTGCTAAGCTCAATCCACAGCATAAACTTAGCAATCGAAACTGCAAAAGTGAGATTGTATTGGATCAAAACACAATATAACAATTTTATACAAAATCTAAAGATTCAAACTAATGCTTGAAAAATTTATATACAAGAATTTGTTTATATGTACATAAACAAAAAAATATATCTATGTTTAATGTTTTGAATTGACTTAGCCTTAGAAACATAATAAATAAATTATTATTTAAAACCACAAATATTTTTTATTGAACTATACGTCACAAATAGTGAACAGATAGCACAAAAAAATCAAACGATATTTAAAAAAAATGAACTTGAATGAGTTTTTGAAGTATACATTTTATAAATAATTTACATAAAATGTATAATATAAAAAAAAAACGAAAGATTAACGATGCGCTAAAATAACATGCACGTACGGTGAGATACGTTCCATTTCGCTCGCTCACGTCTTAAGTGACGAGAGTGAATGAGAGATAAAGGCGTGCGCTAGATGCGTTCCGCATGCCCACTTCTTCTCACTCACTCTCGTCACTTAATACGCGAGCGAGCGAAAGGGAATACAACTCACCATAAGCGCTTAGTTACCTACATGCGAAGCGTTCAAAGTATGCTGTAGTAAAAATCGAACAGCTGCGTAAACGAATAGAAATACCGCAGTGCATGCACTACAAAGTAATAGAAATACCGCAATGCAGGGACTTATTGCTACTACCGGTATTACAAAATGAAATACCGGTAGAACCATTTCTTTATTTTTTTTAAATCCGTTCTTCTTATATGTTGAAAACGATATCTCCATAGCTAGAACTACAAAATCAATGACCATATTGCTTGAAAGCAAAAGCATAGAATAAAATTATGTTCATTGTGGAGGATTATCGTGAAGGATATCAAAGTAAAATAATAATATCACTTTTTGGCAACATTTTGTATTTTTATATATGCGCGACATTATAACCCAATTCCCAAGCAAATTGAACGGTATTTAACAGTTCCCAGTAATTATGCAATGTAACATAAAAATAACCGCGCTCTTTTTTTATAATAGGGATGGCTGGCGAAGTGTAAACAAAATCATGTATTGCCTACACGAAATTATTTTTATTATTTTTTCATTTTTGTCTCCATCCAGACATATCTTAACCAAATTTTCAAAAAAAAAATTTCCAAATTTAAAAAATAGCTTTACTGAAAACTACATATTTACTGTAACAGTTGCGATACGTCGATTTGCTATTCAAACCCAAATCTAATTTAAACAAATTAACCAAACCAAAATTGCCCGATTATAACTCTCATTAGATCAAGTTGGGTTTGCTTATTTTGTTTAAGTTAGTTAAATTGTCATAGACATTTTAGTGCTGCGTATTAGTTTAACTATCGCCAATCAATATTTTTGCCTAAATATAACTTACCAGTACAAAAAATATTAGATATCATTTTACTAAAATAGTTTTATCTTAAGATATAGTACATTCACTGTACCATATACAATGTCTGTTCGTGGCATTAACCCGTCCAGATCTCCGATCGTCACTTGCGTTTGTAAATATAACGTATACCGTCTTACTACGCTTTTAACAAATGATCGCAACAAATTTTACTCACATTCGATGGATAGCTTCGAAAATTAATTGACAAGGTAGTTGTGATATGCTGTTTAAATCAAATGCACAAATCGTTATATTTTACAAATTCGCTACAAATGTGCCAGTGTCCTCAATCACATACGTATATGCAATGCTTTCACAACCAACCACTTTTCATTGTACAATAGCATTTTCTTCTGTGGTAATCCACATTGAGAACACTTAAAAACTAAACTTGATAATAGCTTTATACTTTTCCTTTATCTTGTTAATAAAATAATTTAACCATGACTTGACAGAAAAATTGCTTTCACTTTGCTTTTCTATTTCTTACGTTGATTGAATTAAGCATTGTTAGATTTCAATTTAATTTGTTCTAAGCACTTTGCTCATAAAAAATACTAAAAAAAGAATATACTATCAAGTGCATATCTACATATTTATTATTGGTTTAGAAATTCCCAACAAATCACCCTATAAGTGGGATTCGAGTGGGATTAAAAACAGTAAAAAAAATTTAATCATTTAAATGTCCATATTATATTCATAAAAATTAATCAAAGTGCTATTTGCTTAACTATTGAGTGTAAAATTTTGTATTCAAACATATGTCATATTTTCTCATAGTATTAAAAAGTAAAATGATATTTACCATGCATGGCTCATTTTCGTTTTTTATGGACATAGATGTTTTTGTTTTCAAGCCGCTCATATATTGCATTTTTTATATTTTTGTTAAAAATGTCTTCGCAGCTTTTCCGCAGCATAATGCTGAAGCATTAGGCTTTATGAGAAAAAACGACCGTTTTCGAGTGCACGTACTTCGCATGGAAGACATCCAAATGTATTACGAAACTTTTCCTTATTTTTCCACAGGACTTGTCATGTTACTCCATATGCGGACTCAGCTTTCCACGGCGCAAATCTCACGCCTTAGTCGTAAACAGTGTCATAACACGATTTTCACTTTAAAAAATAATATAAATTTGTTATATAATATAATAATAAATTTTACGCCGCACACCCACTTCGATAGCTGAGACGGTGGATTTTCGCTCAAACTATGGATGTTTACGAACTTTTTTTCCATTAGCGTACTTTTGTTGGAGCTGTAAACAGAGGGGTGCATTAACTCATTCTGCGGGCGGAAAACTTTGCCAGGGACGAAGACCCACGGCGACAAGGGTGGGTTTTCGCAAAAAATGCACGAAAGGCGCGAATCAGGCTTTTGGGAATTAATTTCATAATATATCTTACTCCTAGTGAGCTCGAGGCTAATAACTAAAAAGGAACGCATCGTTTGTATTATTTGGCGTAATTAAAAGTTTGAGAAGCTTTGGCTAGCACGCCATCCTTCTTCGGTTGTCAAGGTGTCAACTCGTTTTGGGCCAAAGTTCTTTAAGGTGCTGGAAACTCGTTCGAACAAGTCTAATGAAATTAAGGAAAGCGTCAGTTTAATAGACTAGCATAATCAATAATGCTAACGCAAAAACTACGTAGCTTTTACAGTGGCTCAGAGATGCAGACAAGTTAAAAATATTCATAATTTTATTAAAACGTTTGTTGGTGTTAATTACTGCTATTTTGCTACCAAGATAAAAATATGTTTACTGTAAATTTTCACACAAGAAATAAACGCGATCTTTTCATATCTATTTAAATAGTTTAGGAAATATATATAAATATAAAACTCTTGGCATTGCCCTAATTTAGTGTATTTTATATTAATATTGTATACGTATATCATAAGATATCAGATTTGATTACACTATTAAATCTGATACAAGAAATCAGACAACTACATATAATCTAAAGTAAGTGTTCCGTCTCTACGTAATAAAAATGCATCTCTTCTTATTGAAAATATCTGCATGTACTGGCGTACGTTAAATGGAAATAAAAAATATATGCATAAAGGAACGCAAGGACATTTGATTAATGAAATGTGTCATAAAAATTTCTCTAGACGAGATTGAATAAAATTTATGACCGACCATTGAGCGTGCATAGAATTTTTGATGCGTAATCATGATTTTTGACCATATAGTTAAGTAAAAAGTTTCACGAGACCACTATTGGCAGACTTAAGGAAAAACTATCAAAACGAATTACCAATCCCATCGAAACGAAATGGCAATTTCACTGCAATATATCATTGTCTTTTTATAGCTTTTTAACTACAATATTGTATTTTATAAATCTGTATTGAATATAGTCAATTGAAAATAATAATAAATAGAAAATCATATTTTTAAATAATACAGGAAATAAACTTTAAAATCCGGATTTATATTATACAAAAATGACGCCTTTATAAGTTAAGACTTAACCGAACAGTCAAAACGACCGTAGGGATATACAGGACAATTACGTTACTTTGCATATGAATGATAATAAAACTGTTCTTTTTTATGAATTGCACATAGGGGTGGAAAAACGTAAACTATGTAAAATATCATGTACCTTTAACAAAGGAAACCGTATAGTGTTATAATATAGTACTTGTATTATAAATTTAAATAATAATAATAAAATATATAAATACTAGCAGATAGAAGATATATAATATTTGCGTATATATATATATATACATATGTATGTATAGTAAAATAAATAATTTTAAAAAATATTTTATAATTCTATACAAGCTATACAAAAATAGAGTTACCTTTGAATTATAAATAAAATTATTTATAATAATACTAGATATAAAACATATATTTCTAACTCTATTTTTTTTATTTTTGCCAGTTTCTTTACTATACTTGCATAAATTTAAAGCAAATGAGTATAGATAAAAAATATTAAAATCATAAAACCAAAAATGAGTAAAATATTAATCTGGGTGTCAGTGTGTTCATTTTTATATAATACAAACTTATTTGTTGAACAATTTTCAAGTCATATATATTTTTTGTAAATATTATAAATATTCGATGATCTCATAGTCTTGTCAGTGACTAAAATTTAATCGTCTCCGAAAAACGGTTTTAAATCTGGAGTTCAGACTTTCATACGTGAAGAGGGAAGCAGCTCCTTACTCGATCTTTTTAATCTCGTACTTATATCACGTAGTGTGATATAAAATCTTGTAAATATAATGAATGCTCCTATCGTAAATTTCGAATGGAAGTGAATTCTAAATGTAAATTAATGTTATGAGCTTAAATAATTTTGATCCACAATCGACGCGACGATTAATTACAAAGTAGTAGTTTTTCAAATAAAAATCGTATCATGACTGTTAAAATACGAACAGGCGGAGATTTAGCAACACTGTCAGAACTTGTCCTTAGCACTGTGATCGTAATGAATTAATATTTCATCAGCTTAGAACTCGAGCTTCCATTGGGAACTCTCTCAAAATCTCTGATCATCGCGTACGAAAACACTTGCAAAGTTGCGTTTTAACAAGTTTATGTGACAAGTTCTTTTCTCTCGTTTAATGCAGTAAGTACTATCTATACCTGGCCAGGTGACTCCTACAGTTTAAAATTCAAATATAACTTTTTTATTAAGCCTTGACAATAATAACAACTAATCTGAACCCAGTACAATTTTCTCAAATTACGTTAGATTAAAATTTAAAAATACATACTTCGAAGATTTGGATAACATAAAAAAATGTTGATGAAACATTAAAAGAGAGAACGACTTTTGTCACGAAGTGAAACTCTGCGACGATGAAGTGAGTCAGAAATAATTAAAAAGCAAGTTTAAATCATGTTTACTAATATGACATTGGTAACATAGCGTAGATGTTCAAACAGGAGACGAGGCGTATTGCGTGTAAACTGTATACATACTCCCAACATTAGAGAAGGGTCGTAAGAATGCAGCGTGCTTCTCAATGGCTGCTAGGTTTGTGGATACGATTCGCGGGATTTCGGACGCGCGTGTGCCGTGTCTCTTAACTGGTGTAAAATTAAAACATAATATATCAAATAAATATATTAAATGCTGCCTTTAAAGAAAATATATTCCACTAATTATCAGTTATACACACAGTATTACAAAAGCTGCTTAGAGGAAATAAATATATAAATATTATTTATTTATAAGCAATTAAAAATTATAGTATTCAATTAGCCTTTAATATTAGATAAAATTGTATATTTACGCCGGTTTCAGCTAGTGGAATGAAAATTTTGATAATTATCAAAACGTATAACGATGTGAAAACACGCAAATTAATTTTCATATTAGTATTACATATTATTTTGCGCTTCACGATATAAACATTCAATTTAGTCGCGTATTAGGCCTATCTGCACATTATTTTCACTCAAAACGGCTAATTAAAACTCTTTAAACAGCCTTTTTAGTCTCTCAGCGCCGAAAGCACTTATTAATTTACGTTTACAGCAACATTATTCATAGTAAACCGACGACAGAAAGTGGCTTTCGGAAACAAAATTAAAGACGATCTCGAGTAACGTCCGACAAAAACAAGTCTGAAGTATTTTTTGTATTACGTTGCAAATATATCAAGATAATTTGCTAACAGACATAAAATAAATATTTTTTAACAAATCAAAATTATAATTTTTAAGCGTGGTTCACGTTGTAAATAAATCACATAATAATATAATAAGAATTATGTGTTATTTCAAGGAAATGTTTTATATAAAATATTTAATAACATTATTTCTATACCCTATAAAATTAGTGTGAAGGGTTTTTTCTAATATATAAATAGGTTGTTTTTAATTAAGAGATATTATTCCATAAATAATAATGTAATATATAACTAAAAAAGCAAAATATAAAACCATAGTGTTATCTCACTCTCATGCACTAGAAAGGTTAAAAATAATAAAGCTTTGTGAAAAGAAACGATATAAACGAAGCTACTAAGGAATAGAAGACATGAATAATAAATTAACAGATATATTAATAAATTATTCTCCAAAATATAAAACGATGAAGTGACTCCCGAAAAATGTAAGATACGAGTAATTACACTAAAAAAATGTAAGAGGAAAATTATGATTCTAAATATGTTTTTAAAATCTTTTTAACCGTACTAATATATTATATATAACCGACAAGGCGAATATAGTGAACAATTTTAAGTGAGTGTCAATGCGGTTTCAGGCTAAACAGATCCACAATATATCACATGCATCTCATGAGACAAACCATAGAGAAAGAATGTGAATATAATATATAACTCTACCACCCATGTATAGACTTCAAGCAAGCTATATAAAATATGCTATTGGGAGTTCCAGTAATATATGTAAGACTAATTGATACCATACTATTATAATCAATAGCAGTGGTAAACATAGAAAATAAGCTCTGTGAGTGTAAGGTGAGT